>NC_052152.1:0-98940 GCF_902713615.1 Scyliorhinus canicula | reverse complement strand
CACACTCATACAGCCGCACACACACACACCCCCCACACACTCATCCCAGCAGCACACACTCATCACGCTCCCCAACACACTCATCCCAGCCGCACACACACATTACACTCCCCCAACACACTCATCCCAGCCTCACACACACATTACACTCCCCCCACACACTCATCCCAGCCGCACACACATTACACTCCCCACGCACACTCATCCCCGCCGCACACACACATTACACTCCCCACACACACTCATCCCAGCCGCACATACACATTACTCTCCCCACACACTCATCCCAGCCGCACACACATTACACTCCCCACACACACTCATCCCAGCTGCACACACATTACACTCCCCAACACACTCATCCCAGCCGCACACACATTACACTTCTCATCACACTCATCGCAGCCGCGCACACATTACACTCCCCACACACACTCATCCCATCCGCACACACATTACACTCCCCAACACACTCATCCCAGCCGCACACACATTACACTCCCCAACACACTCATCCCAGCCGCACACACATTACACTCCCCACACACACTCATCCCAGCCGCACACACACATTACACTCCCCAACACACTCATCCCAGCCGCACAGACATTACACTCCCCACGCACACTCATCCTAGCCGCACACACATTACACTCCCCAACACACTCATCCCAGCCTCACACACACATTACACTCCCCCCACACACTCATCCCAGCCGCACACACTCATCACACTCCCCACACACACTCATCCCAGCCGCACACACATTATACTCTCCAACACACTCATCCCAGCCGCACATATATTACACTCCCCAACACACTCATCCCAGCCGCACACACACATTACACTCCCCAACACACTCATCCCAGCCGCACACACATTACACTCCCGACACACACTCATCCCAGCCGCACACACATTACACTCCCCAACACACTCATCCCAGCCGCACACACATTACACTCCCCAACACAATCATCCCAGCCACACACACATTACACTCCCCACACACACTCATCCCAGCCTCACACACATTACACTCCCCACACAGACTCATACCAGCCGCACACACACATTACACTCCACCCACACACTCATCCCAGCCTCACACACACATTATACTCCCCACACACACTCGTCCCACCTGCACACACACATTACATTCCCCACACACACTCACCCCAGCCACACACACATTACACTCCCCACACACACTCGTCCCACCTGCACACACACATTACATTCCCCACACACACTCACCCCAGCCACACACACATTACACTCCCCACACACACTCATCCCAGCCGCACACACACATTACACTCCCCACACACACTCACCCCAGCCACACACACACATTACACTCCCCACACACACTCATCCCAGCCGCACACACACATTACACTCCCCACACACACTCATCCCAGCCGCACACATTACACTCCCCACACACACTCATTCCAGCCACACACACACATTACACTCCCCACACACACTCACCCCAGCCACACACACACAGTACACTCCCCACACACACTCATCCCAGCCGCACACACACATTACACTCCCCACACACACTCATCCCAGCCGCACACACACATTACACTCCCCACACACACTCATCCCAGCCGCACACACACATTACACTCCCCACACACACTCATCCCAACCGCACACACACATTACACTCCCCACACACACTCATCCCAGCCGCACACACACATTACACCCCCCACACACACTCATCCCAGCCGCACACACACATCACACTCCCCACACACACTCATCCCAACCGCACACACATTACACTCCCCACACACACTCATCCCAGCCCCACACACATTACACTCCCCATACACACTCATCCCAGTCGCACACACACATTACACTCCCCCACACACTCATCCCAGCCGCACACACACATTACACTCCCCACACACACTCATCCCAGCCGCACACACACATTACACTCCCCACACACACTCATCCCAGCCGCACACACACATTAGACTCCCCACACACACTCATCCCAGCCTCACACACACATTACACTCCCCACACACTCTCATCCCAGCTGCACACACACATTACACTCCCCACACACACTCATCCCAGCCCCACACACACATTACACTCCCCACACACACTCATCCCAGCTGCACACACACATTACACTCCCCACACACACTCATCCCAGCCGCACACACATTACACTCCCCACACACACTCATCCCAGCCGCACACACATTACACTCCCCACACACACTCATCCCAGCCGCACACACACATTACACTCCCCACACACACTCATCCCAGCCGCACACACACATTACACTCCCCACACACACTCATCCCAGCCCCACACACACATTACACTCCCCACACACACTCATCCCAGCCGCACACACACATTACACTCCCCACACACACTCATCCCAGCCGCACACACACATTACACTCCCCACACACACTCATCCCAGCCGCACACACACATTAGACTCCCCACACACACTCATCCCAGCCTCACACACACATTACACTCCCCACACACTCTCATCCCAGCTGCACACACACATTACACTCCCCACACACACTCATCCCAGCCCCACACACACATTACACTCCCACACACACTCATCCCAGCTGCACACACACATTACACTCCCCACACACACTCATCCCAGCCGCACACACATTACACTCCCCACACACACTCATCCCAGCCGCACACACACATTACACTCCCCACACACACTCATCCCAGCCCACACACACATTACACTCCCCACACACACACACCCCAGCCGCACACACACATTACACTCCCCACACACACTCATCCCAGCCCCACACACACATTACACTCCCCACACACACTCATCCCAGCCGCACACACACATTACACTCCCCACACACACTCACCCCAGCCACACACACACATTACACTCCCCACACACACTCATCCCAGCCATGAAGATGGCACTGATTGTGCTGGAGCACGTGCACACAGCTGGTGGGTTGGCTGGGGCCAGAGCACACCCAGGGAAGTGCCCTGGGGGGAGGGGGGGGGGGGTCATCTTTACGACCCGTGGCACTGGGTTCAAAGTTGGCTGTTTGCAGTATGTGCAGCTGCATGGCTGCCTTATGGCAATTGTGTTTTGTGCCTGTCCACCCCGACCCCACAGCCCACTTTCTGGCCACCGCTCCTCCCTCCCCGGCCCTGGCAGAAGCCCCCAGGCCAGCGGCACAACTGTCAGCAAACTATGGTGATGTTGGACACTATCTGTACCCCCTCTCTCTCCCTCAGCAGCTACCCCGCCGGGTACGGGAGAATCCCGTCCCCCCCCTCCCTCAGCAGCCACCCCGCCGGGTACGGGAGAATCCCGCCCTCTCTCTCCCTCAGCAGCTACCACGCCGGTTTCACGATTTTTAAAAGCACAAGTGAACTCGGGAACTCGGCCCATCGGAGGCGGAGAATCACGGAGGCCCCGGAGAATATTGGGTTGGGCCCGCTAGTGATATGCAAATGGTGCCTACTGTATGTGTGAAACGCATTGACGCTGCTTTCAAGGTAATGGTTGAGGACTCTGGGTCTGCACTTATTGAAGTTTAGAAAGATGAGGGGGGATCTTATTGAAACTTACAAGATACTGTGAGGCCTGGATAGAGTGGACGTGGAGAGGATGTTTCCACTTGTAGGAGAAACTAGAAGCAGAGGACACAAACTCAGACTAAAGGGACGATCCTTTAAAACTGAGATGAGGAGAAATTTCTTCAGCCAGAGGGTGGTGAATCTGTGGAACTCTTTGCCGCAGAAGGCTGTGGAGGCCAAATCACTGAGTGTCTTTAAGACAGAGATAGATAGGTTATTGATTAATAAGGGGGTCAGGGATTATGGGGAAAAGGGAGGAGAATGGGGATGAGAAAATATCAGCTATGATTGAATGGCAGAGCAGACTCGATGGTCCAAGTGGCCTAATTCTGCTCCTATGCCTTATGGTCTTATGGAGAATCGTGATTTGGAGTTAAATGAACGTCTGCTGCGACTTTGGTGTCGGAAGCGATTCTCCGCCAAATCACCTTTCCCGATTTCAGCATCGACTAAAGGAAAATCCCGGCCACTGTGTTTCGTTCTGGCCGCTGTGCCTCAGAAAGGATCTCTTGTTCTTGGAGGAATGCAGAGCAGAGACACAGGAATGATACAAGAACAAATGGGTTCATAAATTATGAGGATATTTTGCATGAAATCAGCATGTGTTCCCTCAAGTGTAGTAGATTAAAAGAATAGACAGACAGACAGACAGACAGACAGACAGACAGACAGACAGATAGATAGATAGATAGATAGATAGATAGATAGACAGACAGACAGACAGACAGACAGACAGACAGACAGACAGACAGACACAGACAGACAGATAGATAGATAAATGGGTATGATATAATTGGGATTACTGAGACTTGGCTGCAGGGTGACCAGAGATGGGAACTGAATGTCCCAGGGTTCTCAGTATTTAGGAAGGACAGGCATAAAAGAAAAGGTGGTGGTGTGGCACTGCTGGTTAAAGAGGAAATTAACACAATAGTGAGAAAGGATATTAGCTCTGACAATGTGGAGTCTGTATGGGTAGAGTTGAGTAATATCGACTTCCGATGGCAGCTATGGAGGAGGAAGACGCACATTTGGCAGGGGGATGGGAACCAATGCAGGAAATTGGAAGGTAGTAAAACAGGGACAGAAGCAAAAGGAAGTAAGGGGGAAAGTGCAAGGCAGAGAAGACAGTCAAAAATCAAAAAGGGCGACAGTACAAGGTACAGTGACTGAGGGGAGCTCAGTGAATAGGCCCAGTAATACTAAAAGGAATAAAACTGGAGATGTTAAGATTCAAAACAGAGATAAAAAAACCAACATAAGTGTACTTTACCTGAATGCTCGTAGTATTCGGAATAAAGTAAATGAGTTGATGGCGCAAATCACCGTGAATGACTATGATTTACTGGCCATTACTGAAACATGGTTAAAGGATGGTCACGACTGGGAGTTAAATATCCGAGGGTATCAAACTATTCGGAAAGACAGAGTGGATGGTAAGGGAGGTGGTGGAGCTGTTATTTAAGGATGACATCCGGGAAATAGTAAGGGATGACATCGGTGCTATGGAGGATAAGGTTGAATCCATTTGGGTGGAAATCAGGAATAGTAAGGCGAAAAAGTCACTGATAGGAGTAGTCTATCGGCCACCAAATAGTAATGTTATGGTGGGGCAGGCAATAAACAAAGAAATAACTGATGCATGTAGAAATGGTACAGCAGTTATCATGGGGGATTTTAATCTACATGTTGATTGGTTTAACCAAGTCGGTCAAGGCAGCCTTGAGGAGGAGTTTATAGAATGTATCCACGATAGTTTCCTAGAATAGTATGTAATGGAACCTACGAGGGAACAAGCGGTCCGAGATCTTGTTCTGTGTAATGATACAGGATTGATTCATGATCTCATAGTTAAGGATCCTCTCGGAAGGAGCGATCACGATATGGTGGAATTTAAAATACAGATGGAGGGTGAGAAAGTAAAATCAAATACTAGTGTTTTGTGTTTAAACAAAGGAGATTACAATGGGATGAGAGAAGAACTAGCTAAGGTAGACTGGGAGCAAAGACTTTATGGTGTAACAGTTGAGGAACAGTGGAGAACCTTCCAATCGATTTTTCACAGTGCTCAGCAAAGGTTTATACCAACAAAAAGGAAGGACGGTAGAAAGAGGGAAAATCGACCATGGATATCTAAGGAAATAAGGGAGAGTATCAAATTGAAGGAAAAAGCATACAAAGTGGCAAAGATTGGTTGGAGACTAGAGGACTGGGAAATCTTTAGGGGGCAACAGAAAGCTACTAAAAAAGCTATAAAGAAGAGTAAGACAGAGTATGAGAGTAAACTTGCTCAGAATATAAAAACAGACAGTAAATGTTTTTACACATATATAAAACAAAAAAGAGTGGCTAAGGTAAATATTGGTCCTTTAGAGGATGAGAAGGTAGGTTTAATAATGGGAGATGAGGAAATGGCTGAGGAACTGAACAGGTTTTTTGGGTCGGTCTTCACAATGGAAGACACAAATAACATGCCAGTGACTGATAGAAATGAGGCTATGGCAGGTGAGGACCTTGAGAGGATTGTTATCACTAAGGAGGTAGTGATGGGCAAGCTAATGGGGCTAAAGGTAGACAAGTCTCCTGGCCCTGATGGAATGCATCCCAGAGTGCTAAAAGAGATGGCTAGGGAAATTGCAGATGCACTAGTGATAATTTACCGAAATTCACTAGACTCTGGGGTGGTCCCAGTGGATTGGAAATTAGCAAACGTGACACCACTGTTTAAAAAAGGAGGTAGGCAGAGAGCAGGAAATTATAGGCCAGTGAGCTTAACTTCGGTAGTAGGGAAGATGCTGGAATCTATCATCAAGGAAGAAATAACGAGGCATCTGGATAGAAATTGTCCCATTGGGCAGACGCAGCATGGGTTCATAAAGGGCAGGTCGTGCCTAACTAATTTAGTGGAATTTTTTGAGGACATTACCAGTGCAGTAGATAACGGGGAGCCAATGGATGTAGTATATCTGGATTTCCAGAAAGCCTTTGACAAGGTGCCACACAAAAGGTTGCTGCATAAGATAAAGATGCATGGCATTAAGGGTAAAGTAGTAGCACGGATAGAGGATTGGTTAATTAATAGAAAGCAAAGAGTTGGGATTAATGGGTGTTTCTCTGGTTGGCAATCAGTAGCTAGTAGTGTCCCTCAGGGATCCGTGTTGGGCCCACAATTGTTCATAATTTACATAGATGATTTGGAGTTGGGGACCAAGGGCAATGTGTCCAAGTTTGCAGATGACACTAAGATGAGTGGTAAAGCGAAAAGTGCAGAAGATACTGGAAGTCTGCAGAGGGATTTGGATAGGTTAAGTGAATGGGTTAGGGTCTGGCAGATGGAATACAATGTTGACAAATGTGAGGTTATCCATTTTGGTAGGAATAACAGCAAACGGGATTATTATTTAAACAATACAATATTAAAGCATGCTGCTGTGCAGAGAGACCTGGGTGTGCTAGTGCATGTGGCACAGAAAGTTGGTTTACAGGTGCAACAGGTAATTAATAAGGCAAATGGAATTTTGTCCTTCATTGCTGGAGGGATGGAGTTTAAGACTAGGGTGGTTATGCTGCAATTATATAAGGTGTTAGTGAGGCCACACCTGGAGTATTGTGTTCAGTTTTGGTCTCCTTATTTGAGAAAGGACGTACTGGCACTGGAGGGTATGCAGAGGAGATTCACTAGTTTAATCCCAGAGCTGAAGGGGTTGGATTACGAGGACAGGTTGAGTAGACTGGGACTGTACTCATTGGAATTTAGAAGGATGAGGGGGGATCTTACTGAAACATATAAAATTATGAAGGGAATAGATAGGATAGATGCGGGCAGGTTGTTTCCACTGGCTGGTGAAAGCAGAACTAGGGGGCGTAGCCTCAAAATAAGGGGACGTAGATTTAGGACTGAGTTTAGAAGGAACTTCTTCACCCAAAGGGTTGTGAATCTATGGAATTCCTTGCCCAGTGAAGCAGTTGAGGCTCCTTCATTAAATGTTTTTAAGGTAAAGATAGATAGTTTTTTGAAGAATAAAGGGATTAAGGGTTATGGTGTTCGGGCCGGAAAGTGGAGCTGAGTCCACAATAGATCAGCCATGATCTCATTGAATGGCGGAGCAGGCTCGAGGGGCCAGATGGCCTACTCCTGCTCCTAGTTCTTATGTTCTTATGTTCTTATGTTCTTATGTTCTTATGTTCTTATGTTCTTATGTTCTTATGTTCTTATGTTCTTATGTTCTCATGGTGGCTCTTGCTCTGGTTGGACTTTTAGATCTTTCCCCTGGACATTTTTCGGTTTTAAACGGCCAATTCGAAGGCTGAGGCAATTGGGTACTGTTTCCACGCATCGGTGTATGTAGAAACGGACCAGAAGTGCATGAAAGGGCAGAAACAAGACGTCAGTCACGAGCTGTGTTGATGCTGCAGTGGGAGACAGTGTGGCCGAGGACCGGGCCCCTGGGGTGGCAGCGCAGCGACCAATGGACCCAGTGATGCAGGCCATTCAGGATGGCTTTGCCACCAGAAGCTGGAATGCTTGGACCCGATTAAAGAATCCGTTGATCGGCTAGAGAGCAGACTGGCTGCCCAGGACCAGGTGATTCAGAAGGTGGAGAAGGTGCTGCTTGAACAAGAAGAGCATCAAACAGCAGTGGATCCGGGGGCGGGGTGCTTCGGGAACAGCAGAAAAGGCTCCTGGAGAAGGTGGAGGACATTGAGAACCGGTCCTGCCGACAGAATCTAAGAATTGTCGGGCTCCCGGAGGGAGCTGAGGGAGCAGACACTGGGGCATACGTGGCGGGTATGTTCGAAAAGCTGCTGGGGGAAGGGGCATTCCCTCGACCGCTGGAGGTGGACAGGGCGTATCGGGCGCTTGCTAGGAAGCCGCGAGCTGGGGACACTCCGAGGGCGATGGTGGTGAGATTCCACAGGTTCCTGGACAAGGAATGCATTCTTCAGTGGGCCAAGCACACGTGGAGTTCCAGGTGGGATAACAGCATCCTACGGGTGTACCGGGACCCGAGCGTGGAGGTGGCGAGGAAGAGGGCAGGCTTCAACCAAGTCAAGGCGATTTTCTTTAAGAAGCAGGTGAAGTTCGGTCTGCTGTATCTTTGGGTCACGCATGAGGACCAGCATCACTATTTTGAGTCGCCCGATGAGGCGCTGGACTTTGCTAAAAGAAAAGGACTGGTGGGGGTCTGAGAACTCTCGGACTTAGAGACAACTTGTTGGCCTATATTGGGCCCCCTTTCTTTTCTGTTTTTCTGAGTTTTCTCTTTTCTTTTCTCCTCTTTGGTTTTTGGTGGGTTTTGTTTTCCTGTTTGTAAAGTGGTTGCGCCTTCTCTTATTGTTTTGTGTCTGTTTTTTGGAGCTCTGTTTAGGGAAAAGGGGCGGGGGGGGAAGTCAATTTTTTGTTTTTTGGTTCTTTTTTCTGGGTAGATGTTGGCAATGTCCCTTTTGTGTTTTTTCTTGTGTCTTCATTGATGTGCACTTTTCTGGGAAGGAGACGTGCCTGTTCGATGGGTGGTGCTTCTGTTTTTGTGTTTTCTTGCTGCTGGGTGTTTGTTTGGGGATTGTTAGATGAGGGAATTTGTTTGCATGGGCGGGAGGGAGCGAGGGAACAATAGGTGGGAGACTTCCTGGTGCTGGTGGCGGGGGCCACCAAGCTAGTTGGGTGAGCTAGCTCACAGAAGCACAGTGGGGGGGGGGGGGGGGGGGTATATGCTTAGTTAATTAGATGGGTTGGGTTTTAGAGTAGTGTTGCTGGGGGGGGGGGATGGGTTCTGCTGACAAGGGAGGGACTTTGATGGAAGGTCACTGAGGGGTTCGGGGGTGGGGGCCGCCGTGGGGCGGGCCGGAAGAGGCGCAGCACATGGGCTGGAGGTGGGCCCAATAAAGGGGATGGCTGACCGACAGGGGGGGGGTGGTCACTTTGCCTCCCAACTAGGCTGGTCACCTGAAATGTTCGGTGGCTGAATGGGCTGGTAAAGAGGGCATGTGTGTTTGTGCACCTGAGAGGACTGAAGGCAGACGTGGTAATGCTGCAGGAGGCACATCCTAAAGTAGTGGACCAGGTCAGGTTGAGGAAAGGCTGGATTAATCAGGCTTTCCACTCAGGGCTGGATACAAAGACTAGAGAAGTTGCGATTCTGATGAATAAACGGGTGACATTTGAGGTGGGAAGGATAGTCTCGGATGTGGGAGGTCGATATATCATAGACAGTGGTAAGCTGCAGGGGATGAAGCTAGTGCTGGTCAATGTATATACGCCAAATTGGGATGATGGGGATTTTATAAAGAGGGTGCTGGGGAAGATTCCGGACCTGGACTCGCACAAGCTGATCATGGGAGGGAATTTTAATACGGTTATTGATTCCGGCCTGGACCGATCAGGCTCGAGAACTGGCACCCAGCAATGGCAAAGGAGCTGAAAGGGTTCATGGAACAGATGGGGGGGTGGATCCATGGAGATTTAGGCAACCGAGGACGAAGGAATTTTCTTTTTACTCCCAGGTACACAAGGTGTATTCCCGGATCGCTTTCTTTGTCTTGGGTAGGACCATGTTGGCGGGGATGGTGGACACGGGGTTCTCGGTGATTACGATCTCGGACCACGCTCCGCACTGGGTGGCCTGCAGGATAGTATGGACAGCAAGCAGCGCCCGCAATGGAGTTTTGGATGTAGGGCTATTGGCGGACGAGGCGGTGTGCGAGAGACTGAGGAATTGTATGTTGAACTACCTGCAGGTAAATGATACGGGGGAGGCCTCAGCAGCCGTGGTCTGGGAAGCGCTGAAGGCAGTGGTGAGAGGAGAGCTGATCTCGATCCGGGCTCACAGGGACAGGATGAATAGGGCAGAGACGGACCGACTGGTAAAAGAGATTCTACGAGTGGATAGGAGATATGCGGAGGCTCCAGAGGCAGGGCTGTTAAGGGAACGCCGGAGGCTACAGGCAGAATTTGGTTTGTTAACCACAGGGAGGGCAGTGGGACAGCTCAGAAAGGTGAAGGGGACGATTTATGAGCACAGGGAGAAGGCCAGCAGGATGTTTTCACAGCAGCTCCGAAAGAGGGAGGCAGCTAGAGAAATAGGGAAAGTTATTGACGGGGATTGGAACTTAGTTGAGGATCGGCGGGGGTGAGCAAGGCCTTTCGGGATTTTTACAGCAGGTTGTATAGCAGGGGCCTCACGGTAGCATGGTGGTTAGCATCAATGCTTCACAGCTCCAGGGTCCCAGGTTCGATTCCCGGCTGGGTCACTGTCTGTGTGGAGTCTGCACGTCCTCCCCCTGTGTGCATGGGTTTCCTCCGGGTGCTCCGGTTTCCTCCCACAGTCCAAAGATGTGCGGGTTAGGTGGATTGGCCATGACAAATTGTCCGTAGTGTAAGGTTAATGGGGGGGATTGTTGGGATACGGGTTACGTGGGTTTAAGTAGGGTGATCATTGCTCGGCACAACATCGAGGGCCGAAGGGCCTGTTCTGTGCTGTACTGTTCTATGTTCTATGTTCTATGTATAGGTCAGAGCCCCCAGCGGGGCCGGAGGGGATGAGGCACTTTTTGGATGGGCTGACTTTCCCGAAGGTGGATGGGGAGCTGGTGGAAGGGCTGTGGGCCCCAATCAGGTTGGAAGAGATAGCGGAGGGTTTGAAGGCCATGCAGGCGGGCAAGGCCCCGGGACCGGACGGGTACCCAGCCGAGTTCTATAAAACGTTTTCTGGAATATTGGGGCCGGTGCTAATGAAGGTCTTTAACGAGGCCAAGGAAAGAGGGGCTCTGCCCCAGACGATGTCACAGGCCATGATCTCGCTCATTCTGAAAAGAGACAAGGACCCGGAGCTATGTGGGTCCTACAGGCCGATTTCCTTACTGAACATAGATGCCAAACTTCTGGCCAAAATGTTGTCCTCCAGGATTGAGGACTGTGTATCGGACGTTATAGTGCAGGATCAGACTGGGTTCGTTAAGGGTAGACAGCTGGTGGCCAATGTAAGAAGGCTGTTAAACGTGATCATGATGCCCCCGGAAGGTAGGGAAGTTGAGATGATTGTCATGATGGACGCGGAAAAAGCCTTTTACCGGATCGAGTGGGATTACTTATGGGAGGTGCTGGAGCGCTTCGGGTTTGGAAGGGGCTTTGTTGACTGGGTTAGGTTGCTGTACTGGGCTCCGGTAGCTAGTATACTGACAAACGGGATGACTTTGGACTATTTCAGGCTACACCAGGCGACGAGACAGGGATGCCCCCTCTCCCCACTGCTGTTTGAGCTGGTGATAGAGCCGCTGGCAATTGCTCTGTGGGCCTCAAGGGGCTGGATAGGGTTGGTCGGGGGGAGGGGAGGGGGGTTGGAGCACAGAGTCTCGCTCTATACGGATGACCTACTGCTGTATGTCTCAGACGCAATGGAGGGAATGGAGGAAATTATGGGAACGTTAGGGGAATTCGGCCGGTTTTCGGGGTACAAGCACAATATGGGGAAGAGCAAGATGTTTGTGGTCCAGGCGAGAGGTCAGGAGAGGTGACTGGGGGAACTGCGTTTCGATTGGTAGGGGACAGTTTCAGGTACCTGGGTATCCAAGTGGCGAGGGATTGGGACCGGCTACATAAATTGAACTTGGCCCGGTTGGTGGACCCGAAGGAGGATTTCCGGAGATGGGATGCGCTCCCGTTGTCTCTGGTGGGTACGGTGCAGTCGGTAAAAACGACGGTCCTCCCGAGTTATCCAATGCCTCCCCATCTTCATCCCGCGGTCCTTTTTTAAGCGGATCAATAAGATTATTGTGGGCTTTGTGTGGGGGGGGGGCAAATCCCGCGAGTGAAGAGGGCAATGCTCGAGCGGAGTCAGGGGGGTGGAGGGCTGGCGCTGCCAAATATCAGCAACTACTACTGGGCAGCTAACATAGCCATGGTGAGGAGGTGGCTGATGGGGGGGTGAGCCGGCGTGGGTGCGCATGAAGGCGGCTTCTTGTAAGGACACAAGCCTGGGAGAGTTGGTAATGGCGCCTCTGCCATTCCTGCCGGCGCGGTATTCCAGTCCAGTGGTGGTGGTGGCCCTGAGAGTCTGGGGGCAGTGGAGGAGACATGTGGGAGCAGAGGGGGCATTGGTATGGTCCCCAATCTGCGATAACCACTGGTTTGCCCTGGGGAGGATGGATGGGCGGTTCCAAATTTGGCGGGTGCTGAATCTTAATAAAGGGAGCTATGAAGATATGAGGCGTGAGTTGGCCTTGATAGATTGGGGAGAGTTAATTAAAGGGATGACAGTGGATAGACAATGGCAAACATTCAAGGAACGCTTGGGGGAACTACAGCAACTGTTCATTCCTGTCTGGCACAAAAGCAAAGGGGATAAGAGGGCCAATCCATGGCTTACAAAGGAAATTAGAAATAGTATCTGCAAAGGAAGAAGCATACAGATTGGCCAAGAAAAATAGTGGGCGGGATTCCCCCTTCTGGGGACTAAGTTCCCACGCACGCCGGAAAACAGGCGGAAATCATCCCGGACTTTTTACCAGAAAGTCCGGGGTGATTCTTCGTCTTCAAGGGGCTAGTTCAGAAGAATGAGGGGGGGGGGGGGGGGGGGGGGGGGGATCTCATAGAGACTTATAAAATTCTAACAGGACTGGACAGGGTAGGTGCAGGGAAGATGTTATCAATGATGGGTGTGTCCATAACCAGGGGTTACAGCCTGAGGATTCAGGGTAAACCATTTCGGACAGAGATAAGGAGACACTTCTTCACCCAAAGAGTGGTGAGTCTGTGGAAATCATTGCCACAGGAAGTAGTTGATGCTAAAACTTTGAATATATTCAAGAGGCGGCTGGATGTAGTACTTGGGGAGAATGGGATCAAAGGCAATGGGAAGAAAGCAGGATTAGGCTATTGAGTTGGGTGATCAGCCATCATCGTGATGAATGGTGGAGCAGGCTCGAAGGGCCAAAAGGCCTCCTCCTGCTCCTATCTTCTATATATCTATGTATCAATGAGATGTTTAAACCAGGCATCGTCAAACTCAGGGGCGCGAGAGCGTCGCGGCCGTGTGTTGGGAGGGTCGTGGAGCCGTCCATCACGGCGCTCCCGATCGCGCAAATCCGCGCGCAGCAGCCGGTGTTTAATAATGCCAGCTGTGAGCGGCCTTCAAAATGGCCAAGAACAGATTAAAAAAATTTGGCCGCACTGCGCATGCATGTCCGATTGTCGGTGCGCATGGGCACAGTTGCGCATGCGCAGTGTTGCCGCATTTTTTTTTATATGGTCGCAGCATTTTTTTTTTCCAAGTTCGGGGGGCCAAAGGGACCCAAAACCATTTTCTCCATTTTTGTCAGCAACAAACAAGATCAGAGAAAATGGTGGGTCGCGAAGGTCGGCCGGAAAAAAGGTTTGAAAAACACTGGTTTAAACTGACCCAATGCTCAGTTGGGTCGATAGTGGGGATTAATGGGTGTTTCTCTGGTTGGCAATCAGTAGCTAGTGGTGTCCCTCAGGGATCCGTGTTTGGCCCACAATTGTTCACAATTTACATAGATGATTTGGAGTTGGGGACCAAGGGCAATGTGTCCAAGTTTGCAGACGGCACTAAGATGAGTGGTAAAGCGAAAAGTGCAGAGGATACTGGAAGTCTGCAGAGGGATTTGGATAGGTTAAGTGAATGGGCTAGGGTCTGGCAGATGGAATACAATGTTGACAAATCTGAGGTTATCCATTTTGGTAGGAAAAACAGCAAAAGGGATTATTATTTAAATGATAAAATATTAAAACATGCTGCTGTGCAGAGAGACCTGGGTGTGCTAGTGCATGAGTCACAGAAAGTTGGTTTACAGGTGCAACAGGTGATTAAGAAGGCAAATGGAATTTTTTCCTTCATTGCTAGAGGGATGGAGTTTAAGACTAGGGAGGTTATGTTGCAATTGTATAAGGTGTTAGTGAGGCCACACCTGGAGTATTGTGTTCAGTTTTGGTCTCCTTACTTGAGAAAGGACGTACTGGCACTGGAGGGTGTGCAGAGGAGATTCACGAGGTTAATCCCAGAGCTGAAGGGGTTGGATTACGAGGAGAGGTTGAGTAGACTGGGACTGTACTCGTTGGAATTTAGAAGGATGAGGCGGGATCTTATAGAAACATATAAAATTATGAAGGGAATAGATAGGATAGATGCGGGCAGGTTGTTTCCACTAGCGGGTGAAAGCAGAACTAGGGGCATAGCCTCAAAATAAGGGGAAGTAGATTTAGGACTGAGTTTAGAAGGAACTTCTTCACCCAAAGGGTTGTGAATCTATGGAATTCCTTGCCCAGTGAAGCAGTTGAGGCTCCTTCATTAAATTTTTTTAAGATAGAGATAGATAGTTTTTTGAAGAATAAAGGGATTAAGGGTTATGGTGTTCGGGCCGGAAAGTGGAGCTGAGTCCACAAAAGATCAGCCATGATCTCATTGAATGGCGGAGCAGGCTCGAGGGGCCAGATGGCCTACTCCTGCTCCTAGTTCTCATGTTCTTATGATAGAGAAAAACTATTGGTGGTGGTGATGTCTGAGTGCAGAATAAAGGGACAGAGCTTTAATATGAGCCAGGACCTTCAGTGGTTGATGGCAGATTTTTGTTGGCTAAGTGTGTTACAAAACTAAAGTGGACAGATGGAGTGAAGATACTGATCAATCTCATTAAATGGTGGAACAGGCATCAGGGCTGAGTGGTGTCCTCCTGTTCCTTTGACTCGAAGGACCAAATGGTCTAATTCTGCTCCTATGTCTTATGGTCTTATGGTCTTCCTTAATCCAGCCAAGAAATCACATCTACAACAAGCAATTTAAATAGGGAACAAATACTGATGCATCCTGCAATGATCATCATGAGGACACTCTTGAAGTGAGCTTTGGCTACCCAAGACGGGATGGCGGTAGAGGCATATCCCCATTAAATCTCCTGACCATTACCTTAAATCTATGTCTTTGGCCATTTATACTTATATTTATATATATATATTTATATCTATATTTATAAACCAGCAGGGGCTGGTTTAGCTCACTCGGCTAAATCGCTGGCTTTTAAAGCAGACCAAGCAGGCCAGCAGCATGGTTCGATTCCCGTACCAGCCTCCCCGGACAGGCGCCGAAATGTGGAGACTAGGGGCTTTTCACAGTAACTTCATTGAGGCCTACTCGTGACAATAAGCGATTTTCATTTCATTTCATTTGCCCCTCAACTAAGGGGAAAGGTTTCTAACTATCTCCCCTGTCGATGTCCCTCATATGTTTGGATACCTCAATCATGTCCCCCCTCAGCCTTCTCAGCTCTAAGGTAAACAACCTCAGACTAACCAGGCTCTCTTCACAGCTGAAACACTCCAGGCAACGTCCTAGTGAAACTCCTCTGCACCCTCTCCTGAGCAATCACATCCTTCCTATAGTGTTGCGACCAGAACTGCACACAGTACTCCAGATGTGGCCTAACCAGCATTTTGTACAGCTCATCATAATCTCCCTGCTCTTATGTACAGTCCAAAGTCTCACCCAAGTTCTGCTCAAATTTGTTATGCAGTTAAATCTATATTCTGTTTCTTCTCCTTACCTCCACCCCAAATGTTCACTGACTCATACAAACACATAGCCAGTGATATGATCAGTTACCTGATAATGTACAAATCGCATGTCCCTGGAATAAACAGCTGCTGTCCATTGACAGGTAACATCCAATCTGATATTTCGAGCAAGTTCTTCCAACTTCCACTGCTGCTGTACCTGAAACTTGTGAGAAAGTGTAAGGTGGAGTTGCTTGCTGCAAAGTTCAATACGACAATCTGTATGGAAAAAATGCAAAACCACGATTCATTAGAAATCGTCAAATTCAGGGAACAGCATTTCCATGGAAAAGGTCTTCAAATATCTTCAGCAGGTCAAATCCAATGAATGCTCAGGAAAACAACAATGAATAATACCCCAACTATTCCTATAGTTTCATAGCCCCATGAATCACTCCATAGTCCTTGTGACAGCCCCATGCTCCTCAGCACCTGTGCTGATGGTCTCTAGTGTCAAACACAAGAAAATCTAAATTTCCACATAACTGTGCAGAAGTGGTGTCAGTCACCTGCGACACAACATGCCCATTATACATATGATGGGCATGTGTTTCACGGGCAAGTGTGTAATGGGTGGGTGCATGGTGGGTGGGTGTGTAAAAGGCAGGTTTGTAACAGGCATGGGTGTAATGGACTGATCTGTAACAGGTGGGTGTGTATTGGCTGGTTGTGTCTATCAGGCAGACGCAGAGACAAGTGAACAAAAGGTGGGCATGTAATGGGTGAAATGCAGGTGTGTAACGGGGGTAACGGGAGGGTGCAGAACGAGCAGCAACAATCATTTCAGCCATTTCTTAGCCCGCCAAACTTCAATTTCCCCTTCACTCGATCTGACAGCACAGAAAGCTAAAGTGTCCAAAAGGAATGAACCGGGATGGATGGTCCACACAGCGTTGATGCAGGCATCAGAAACAACAACGGCAAACCCAATCTAGGGGTTTGAGCCAAAATTGGGAGAGCTGTCTGACAGACTAGTCACAACAGCCTAACATAATTATGGAATCATACTGAACGGGAATGTCCCAGACATCATTTCTGGGTATGTCTTGTTCCAGTGGTGGCTCAATGGTAGACAGCGCGAGGAGTTGCTATGGGAGTCTTCAGTGTCAGGCATGATTGTATTGAACGGTGAGGCAGGCTCAGTGAACGGTGAGGCAGGGCCGGTGAGGCAGGGCCGGTGAACGGTGAGGCAGGGCCGGTGAACGGTGAGGCAGGGCCAGTGAACGGTGAGGCAGGGCCGGTGACGGTGAGGCAGGGCCGGTGAACGGTGGGGCAGAGGTGGTGAACGGTGGGGCAGAGGTGGTGAACGGTGAGGCAGGGCCGGTGAACGGTGGGGCAGAGGTGGTGAACGGTGGGGCAGGGCCGGTGAACGGTGGGGCAGGGCCGGTGAACGGTGAGGCAGGGCCGGTGAACGGTGAGGCAGAGTCGGTGAACGGTGGGGCAGGGCCGGTGAACGGTGAGGCAGTCTCGGTGAACGGTGGGGCAGGGCCGGTGAACGGTGAGGCAGGGCCGGTGAACGGTGGGGCAGGGCCGGTGAACGGTGAGGCAGGGCCGGTGAACGGTGAGGCAGGGCCGGTGAACGGTGAGGCAGGGCCGGTGAACGGTGGGGCAGGGCCGGTGAACGGTGAGGCAGGGCCGGTGAACGTGGGGCAGGGCCGGTGAACGGTGAGGCAGGGCCGGTGAGGGAGGGCCGGTGAACGGTGAGGCAGTCTCGGTGAACGGTGAGGGAGGGCCGGTGAACGGTGAGGCAGTCTCGGTGAACGGTGAGGGAGGGCCGGTGAACGGTGAGGCAGTCTCGGTGAACGGTGAGGCAGGGCCGGTGAACGTGGGGCAGGGCCGGTGAACGGTGAGGCAGGGCCGGTGAGGGAGGGCCGGTGAACGGTGAGGCAGTCTCGGTGAACGGTGAGGCAGGGCCGGTGAACGTGGGGCAGGGCCGGTGAACGGTGGGGCAGGGCCGGTGAACGGTGAGGCAGTCTCGGTGAACGGTGAGGCAGGGCCGGTGAACGTGGGGCAGGGCCGGTGAACGGTGGGGCAGGGCCGGTGAACGGTGAGGCAGGGCCGGTGAGGCAGGGCCGGTGAACGGTGGGGCAGGGCCGGTGAACGGTGGGGCAGGGCCGGTGAACGGTGAGGCAGTCTCGGTGAACGGTGAGGGAGGGCCGGTGAACGGTGAGGCAGTCTCGGTGAACGGTGAGGGAGGGCCGGTGAAAGGTGAGGCAGGGCCGGTGAAAGGTGAGGCAGAGCCGGTGAACGTTGAGGCAGTCTCGGTGAATGGTGAGGGAGGGCCGGTGAACGTGGGGCAGGGCCGGTGAACGGTGGGGCAGGGCCGGTGAACGGTGAGGCAGGGCCGGTGAGGCAGGGCCGGTGAACGGTGAGGCAGGGCCGGTGAACGGTGAGGCAGGGCCGGTGAACGGTGGGGCAGGGCCGGTGAACGGTGGGGCAGGGCCGGTGAACGGTGAGGCAGGGCCGGTGAACGGTGAGGCAGGGCCGGTGAACGGTGAGGCAGGGCCGGTGAACGGTGAGGCAGTCTCGGTGAACGGTGAGGGAGGGCCGGTGAACGGTGAGGCAGGGCCGGTGAACGGTGAGGCAGGGCCGGTGAACGGTGAGGGAGGGCCGGTGAACGGTGAGGCAGAGCCGGTGAACGGTGAGGGAGGGCCGGTGAACGGTGAGGGAGGGCCGGTGAACGGTGAAGCAGGGTCGAGACACTAAATTGCCTTCTCAAGCTGCTGGTTCTTATGTTCTCATCTTCTGTCTGTTGTGTCTGATTCCACTTTCCAGCTCTTGGTCTGTTGTCTTGTAGCTAACAGCACCTCAAGCACCGTGTTCTTGTATAATATGGTGAGTTCTTGATTCATAAGGGGATCAGGGTTCATAGAATCATCAAATCCCTACTGTGCTGAAAGAGGCCATTCGGCCCATCAAGTCTCCACTGATCGGCTCTATCCTATCTCCGTAACCCCCAAACCTAACCTGCACATCCCTGGACACAAAGGGTCAATTTAACATGGCTAATCCACCTAACCTGCTCATCTGGGGGCAGCACGGTAGCACAGTGGTTAGCACTGTTGTATCTCAGCTCCAGGATCCCAGGTTCAATTCCCGGCTTGGGTCACTGTCAGTGCGGAGTCTGCACGTTCTCCCCGTCTCTGCGTGGGTTTCCTCCGGGTGCTCCGGTTTCCTCTCAAACTCCAAAGATGTGCAGGTTAGGTGGATTGGCCATGATAAATTGCCCTTAGTGTCCAAAATTGCCCTTAGTGTTGGGTGGGGTTACTGGGTTATGGGGATAGGGTGGAGTTGTTGACCTTGGGTAGGATGCTCTTTCCAAGAGCCGGTGCAGACTCGATGGGCTGAATGGCCTCCTTCTGCACTGTAAATTCTATGATTCACCCGGAGGAAACCCACGCAGACATGAGGAGAAAGCGCAAACTCCGCACAGTCACCCAAGGGTGGAATTGAACCCAGTGAATCCCGGTGCTGTGAAGCAGCCACTGTGCCACCGTTATGGGGAGAAGGTACGAGAATGGCAATGAGAACTATATCAGCCATGATTGAACAGCGGAGCAGTCTCGATGGGCCGAATGGCCTAATTGGCATCTGAAGGACAGCTGAGGGTGACAAGGGTGCAGAATTTACTCTGGGTGGGGGATTTCACCAAGAGTGGCTCAGTAGCACCACAGACCAAGCTGGCCAGGACTGAAAGGACATAGCTGCTGGATTTTGTCGGCTGCAGGTGGATCTCACCTTCAACAACCTGACAACATGCTTGACAACATCCAGGACAAAGCAGCCTGTTTGATTGCTCTTCCTTCCACAAACATTCACTCCCTCCATCACCGACACGATGCGCACCATGTACAAGATGGACTGCAGGATCTCACCAAGGCTTCTTTGGCAGCACCTTCCAAACCCATGACCATTAGGGGCTGGTTTAGCTCACTGAGCTAAATCACTGGCTTTGAAAGCAGACCAAGGCAGGCCAGCAGCACGGTTCAATTCCTGTACCAGCCTCCCCGAACAGGCGCCGGAATGTGGCGACTAGGGGCTTTTCACAGTAACTTAATTGAAGCCTACTCGTGACAATAAGCAATTTCATTTTTCATTTCATTTCACTACTATCTAGAAGGACAAGAACAGAAGATACCTGGGAACCCACCACCTAGAGGTTCCCCTCCGAGTCACTCACCACCCTGACTTGGAAATATATCGCCGTTCCTTCACTGTCACTGGGACACAATCCTGGAACTCCCTTTCCCCCCAGATCCCTCTGAGCTGCAGCTTTCTGCCGTCTGTCTCCATTTGAATCATATTCAGCTCCTTTATTCTTCCTCTCCACCAGAATTTATTGTCTAGGGAGGGGTAAACCTTCCCAGAAGTCCGCGGGACAAACTTCCTGTTTCCTGCAAAGTAATTTAAACTTACAACTCACCTCCTCTTTTCAATGTCCCGACTGTCTTACCTCTCGCGCTGTGGCCTCCTTCTGTACTGTAAGAAATCTATGATTCTGTGGGAGGGATGTGGCCTCCGCTGGTTAGGCCAGCATTCATTGTCCATCCCTAATTGTCCTTGTGAAGATGGTGGTGAGCTGCCTTCTTGAACCATTGCAGCCCCTGCGGTGTAGGTACATCCACAGTGCTGTTAGGGAGGGAGTTCTAAGATTTTGACCCAGCGACAGTGAAGCAACGCCGATATATTTGCAAGTCAGGGTGGTGAGTGGCTTGGAGGGGAACCTCCAGGTGGTGGTGTTTAGCTTGTTTTAATGTTTGAGGATGGCCGATATAATTACTGTAAACTAACTTTCTTAATAACAAACCATGAACACATATTGCAAGGCCTCCGCATACATTATATCTAACATTGGAGTCCTCTACCACAATCACCTTATTATCAGACAGTCCCACATATAACTGCTGCCCTTGTCCTTCTAGATGGTGGTGGTCAAGGGTTTGAAATGTGCTATCTAAGGAGCCTTGGTGCACCTTGTACATGGCACACACTATTGTTCCTGCCTTAGAACATAGAACATAGAACATAGAACGATACAGCGCAGTACAGGCCCTTCGGCCCACAATGTTGCACCGACATGGGAAGTCAAAAACTAAAGGCCATCTAACCTACACTATGCCATTATCATCCATATGCTTATCCAATAAACTTTTAAATGCCCTCAATGTTGGCGAGTTCACTACTGTTGCAGGTAGGGCATTCCACGGCCTCACCACTCTTTGCGTAAAAAACCCACCTCTGACCTCTGTCCTATATCTATTACCCCTCAATTTAAGGCTATGTCCCCTCGTGCTAGCCACCTCCATCCATAGGAGAAGGCTCTCACTGTCCACCCTATCTAACCCTCTGATCATTTTGTATGCCTCTATTAAGTCACCTCTTAACCTTCTTCTCTCTAACGAAAACAACCTCAAGTCCATCAGCCTTTCCTCATAAGATTTTCCCTCCATACCAGGCAACATCCTGGTAAATCGCCTCTGCACCCGTTCCAAAGTTTCCTGGTCAAATGCAGCCCGATGTTTTGAGTCAAGCATTTTATGTCCTGACAACATTCTGTTGAGAAAATTGATTTTCTCCCCCCCCCCCCTTTTATGTTATTTGTGCTGAAAAATTAATCTATTTTTATCCAGTCATCACTCAGTTAAATAAACTTTTATCCATTTATTTTATTAAACCTGACGATAATTTTGAACGGCCCTATCAGATTTTTGCCAGTCTCCTCGAATCCCCTGTGATGTACAGTTGCTGGATTTGTTGGTTCCTTTGCCTCAATGGAATAGTACTGCCACTCACTTCGCTAATCAGACACGTTACATATTTACAATTATTTATTTGTTAGTTCAGTAGAAGATATGTTGATACTTTGCAAGATATCAAACAAAACTGTTTCCTGTACCTGCCAAGGCTGTTGCTTCTGCAGCAAAGGCCAACGCAAACTGTCTGATGATGTCGGAACTTGTCTCATCAAAGAAGTATCCGATATAAGTTGGGCTTGTGTGAAGACTCAGAGAGAGGCAGGTTGGGAAACGATCTACAAACTTGTCTCCTGCTTCCTTCAGTGCTCCATACAAACTCTCCACTTTACTATCTTCACACTGCAGATAGAAATTCCGTCAATGACAATTGCATCACACTAAACCCATTCAAAACCTGAAAGTTCAGGGAGAATCTGCAGTGGTAACAAATGAAAGGTATTGTGATAGAGCTCTGAGTGCTGGGACTTAACCAATTCCATTTTATCCTTCATTTTGGGAAATCATTCTTCCAGGAACATTAAAGAACAAAACAGGACATTCGGATAAATTTTCCCAGCAATGTGGATTTAGGGGACATGTGAACCAAGTCAGTGACACCCACTTCACAGAGTGGGCTTGACAATTATTTCAACTAAAGGCCACTCTGTCAGCAAACCCAGCTCCTGACTTCATTACAGACTTGGTTCAGACATGGACAAAAGAGCTGAATGCCAGAGGGGAGGTGAGATTGACTGCACTTGGCATCAAGGCAGCATTTGACTAAGTCGAGCATTAGGTGTAGCCCTAGCAAACCTGGAGTCAATGGGAATCAGGAGAAAAACCCTTCGCTGGTTGGAGCCATGCCTGGCACAAAGGAAGAAGTTGTGACAAAATAAAAGCAAATTACTGCGGATGCTGGAATCTGAAACCAAAGAAAATGCTGGAAAATCTCAGCAGGTCTGGCAGCATCTGTAGGGAGAGAAAAGAGCTAACGTTCTGAGTCAAGATGACCCTTTGTCAAAGCTGCTTGATGTTTTGATGGTTGGAGGTCAATCCTCTCAGCTCAGGGGAGGTAGTGGGGTATGGTATTGTCGCTCGACTAGTAATCCAGATACCCAGAGTCATGCCATGGCAAGAACAAGAACAAAGAACAATATAGCAGAGGAACAGGCCCTCCGGCCCTCCAAACCTGTACCGGTCATTATACCAACCCTTGGCCAAAACCCTCAGCACTTCCTTGTGCCGTATCCCTCTATACCCATCTTATCCATGTATTTGTTGAGATGCGTTTTGAACGCCGTTAATGTATCTGCAACATGTATTCCCGTGCATACAGACAGACAATACTGGACAATCTCAGCAGGTCTGACAGCCTCTGGGGAGAGAGAAGGGAGCGAACGTTTCGAGTCTGGGTGACTCTTGTCAAAGCTGGAGAGAGCTGGAAATAGGATCAGATTTATACTGTAGTGGGGGGTGTGGAGCAGTGGGACTGGATAGGGGGCTAGTGATAGGGAGAGATTGACAAAGATGTTGAGGACAGAAAGATAAAAGGAATGTAAATGGGGGCGACAGGAAAGGATCCAGACCTTGTATCCCCTTTGCCTTGTTTGTCCGGCCCAAGTGCATCACCTCACACTTTTCCAGATTGAATTCCATTTGCCATTGATCAGCCCGTCTGACCAGCCCGTCTATATCCTCCTGTAATCGACGGCTTCCTCCTCACTATTTACCACCCCACCAATTTTTGCTTTCACAAACTTACTGATCAACCCTCCTACATTCATGTCAAAATCATTGATATCAACCCCAAACAGCAAGGGTCCCAATACTGATCCCTGCGGGACCCCACTGGACACAGGCTTCCAGTCAGAAACACACCCCTCGCCCATCACCCTCAGCTTCCTCCCATCCAGCCAATTCCGGATCCAATTTACCAAATTTCCTTGGATCCCCTGGGCTCTGACCTTCGCTATCAGTCTCCCATGTGGGACCTAATCAAAAGCCTTGCTGAAGTCCTGCAGACTACGTTAAATGCATTTCCCTCATCTACACACCTGGTCACCTCTTCGAAAATTCAATCAAGCTGGTCAGACATGACTTTCCCTTAACAAAACTATGCTGACTGTTCTTGATTGATCCCGGCCTCTCCAAATGCAGATTATAGAATCATAGAATTTACAGTGCAGAAGGAGGCCATTCTGCCCATCGAGTCTGCACTGACCCTTAAAAGGAGCACTCTATCCAAGCCCACACCCTATCCCTGTGACCCAGTAACCTCACCCAACCTTCTTGGACACTAAGGGCAATTTATCATGGCCAATCCACCTAACCTGCACACCTTTGGACTGTGGGAGGAAACCGGAGCACCCGGAGGAAACCCATGCAGACAAGAGGAGAACGTGCAGACTCTGCACAAATAGTGACCCAAGCCGGGAATCGAACCTGGCACCCTGGAGCTGTGAACCAACTGTGCTAACTACTGTGCTACTGTGCTGCCCAGTGGCAGAGACAGATTAATTCTGTCTCCGTCAGATTATTCTTTAAGCAGACCTTCTCCTGCCAGTCGTGTTCCACTCAGGATGGTGATGTCAGTGTTGTAGTGGCAGTGTTCCCGGGGTATGTCAATAGTGCGACGTTCGGATCTGTCACTGTTGGAGTTGTTTGCAAAGGTCCTGACAGACAACTTCGACTCCAGTGCACCAGTGCAGCCTTCGGAGGCCTGAGGAACAGAGTGTTCAAAAATCGAGACCTCAATCCAGCACCAAGCTCATAGTCTACAGAGCAGCCGTGGTCCCTGCCTTCCTGTCTGCATCAGAAACATGGGCAATCTACAGCAGGCACCTCAAATCCTGGGAGGGCCTTCACAAAATCCTGCTCGTTCACTCAGTAGCAAGGCACTGGCCACTGGGACTTCAAGTGGCGGCCATGGAGTAAACCGTCTCACATTCAGCAGCTCTCACCCTTAGAGTATTTTTTAAGCGTTTGAGCTGGATTTTTCAGAAAATCTCTCAACATAAGTTGATCGAAGGGAGAGGAAAAGGAGGTGGAATCGTGTCCAAATAAGAGTCGATAAAGGAGAAACCAAAAGATGAGTGAAGGCAGGAACCGAGACCAAGCGTGTCCACGCCAGCTCACTGGTCGATGGAGCAATGGGTCAAGTACCTGGATGAGAAGTTCACCCGGCATTGCAAGGAGTGTACAGAAGATGTAACCCAGATGGTCGCCTCGATTAAGGAGGTGGTTTACCGGGTGGAGGAGAAAATGACGACCCAGGGACAGGAGATTCTAAAGCTGCAGGAGCTGGCGAGTGACCGAGAGGAGGAGTCCACGGCGATGGCTTTGGAAATTAGCAGACTACAGGACAGCCAGAAATGACTGCTGGATAAAATGGAAGACTTAGAGAATCGGTCACGCAGGCAAAATATCTGAATCGTCGGGCTGCCAGAGGGGGAGGAGGGATCAGATGCCGGAGTGTATGTGGGGAAGATGTTGCAGGAGATGGTCGGGGCCAATGGGTGGTATTCTCCGCTCCCGATAAAAAATGGGATGGCCGTCGTGAAACGACAGCCCGATACGGCCCCGCTCCTGAGCTATTCATGCCCCGGAAATGAGCGAGGAGCGGGGCCGCGGGTGTCACACGTCAAATGGCGCAAAAAGGCTGCGACTCCTGAATGACGCCGCTCCGCGTCGTACAAAGGCGCGAGCGGCCAGAAGAACCGAGGAAGCGGCGAGGATGGTCGAGCCACGGAGGGCCATGTCTCCCCCCTTCTCCTTCTCCCCCTTCTCCTTCTCCCCCCACCCCCCCCTTCCCCCCCCCACCCCCTTCCCCCCTTCCCCCACCCCCCTCCCCCCTCACCCCCCCTCCCCCCCACCCCCCCACCTCCCCCCCCACCTCCATCCCCCCCACCCCCCCCACCTCCCCCCCCCACCTCCCTCCCCCCCCCCCCACTCTTCGCTGCATTCTCCGCGATGCCAGCCCCGGTTTGCTCACAGTCCGGCGGTCCGCTCACCTCCTTTGATTTATTTGAAAAGCAGATGTGTCAGCCGGTGTACTCAACTTGTGTGCCGACGTTGGGACTTCGGCCCATCCGGGCCGGAGAATAGCGGGAGGCCGGTTTTGGCCGTTTCTGGCAATTTGACGGGGTTATTCGCGGGAAAGGCGGTCGGAAAAATTTGCCCGTTGGGGAGAATAGCGGGAGCGTGCCGGACCGGTGTCGTGGGAAAAAACGGTGCGTCCCGCTATTCTCCGCACCGGCGTGGGGGTCAGAGAATTCCGCCCAATGTGTTTGACAAGCCGCTGGAGGTGGACCGGGCGGACAGGGTGCTCGTACGTAAGCCCCAGGGTAGTGAGCCCCCGAGAGCCATGGTGATGAGGCTATATCGATTCCTCAACAAGGAGCGTATCATGAAGGGGGCCAGGCAGCCGAAACGGTACATGTGGGAAGAAGCGAGCACTTTTCCAGGAGATTCATCCGGAGTGAGACTCATACAGAGTGAGGATTGAAATTTGGTAATTTGGTGCAGTGAGGTAATTCGGTGCAGAGTGTGAGGAGGTGCCTTTTAACCCTGGTAAGTGACTGGTAAGTAGTCTCTCTTTTTCTTTTCATTGTCTAATTTACTTATTTTTATTTTGAAATTCTAGTTGTTTAAGTTTACCAAGGGTTTAAGACATGGCAGGAGATCCCAGACCCGTGTCATGCTCCTCGTGTGCGATGTGGGAGCTCAGGGACACGGCCACTGTCCCTGGCTCCTTCACGTGCAAGAAGTGTGTTCAGTTGCAGCTCTTGTTAGACCGCTTGACGGCTCTGGAGCTGCGGATGGACTCACTTTGGAGCATCCGCGATGCTGAGGAGGTCGTGGATAGCACGTTTAGCGAGTTGGTCACACCGCAGGTGAAGGTTACTGAGGGAGATAGAAAATGGGTGACCAAAAGAAAGAGCAAGAGTAGGAAGGCAGTGCAGGTGTCCCCTGCGGTCATCTCCCTGCAAAACAGATATACCGCTTTGGATACTGTTGAGGAAGATGGCTCACCAGGGGAAGGCAGCAGCAGCCAGGTTCATGGCACCGTGGCTGGCTCTGCTGCACAGCAGGGTAGGAAGAAAAATGGCAGGGCTATAGTGATAGGGGACTCGATCGTAAGGGGAATAGACAGGCGGTTCTGTGGACGCAATCGAGACTCCAGGATGGTATGTTGCCTCCCTGGTGCAAGGGTCAAGGATGTCTCGGAGCGGCTGCAGGACATTCTGGGGGGGGGAGGGTGAACAGCCAGCTGTCGTGGTGCACATAGGCACCAACGATATAGGTAAAAAACGGGATGAGGTCCTACAAGCGGAATTCAGGGAGTAAGGAGTTAAACTAAAATGTAGGACCTCAAAGGTAGTAATCTCAGGATTGCTACCAGTGCCACGAGCTAGTCAGAGTAGGAATGTCAGGATAGATAGGATGAATGCGTGGCTTGAGAGATGGTGCAAGAGGGAGGGATTCAAATTCCTGGGGCATTGGGACCGGTTCTGGGGGAGGTGGGACCAGTACAAACCGGACGGTCTGCACTTGGGCAGGACTGGAACCGATGTCCTAGGGGGGGTGTTTTCTAGAGCTGTTGGGGAGGGTTTAAACTAATGTGGCAGGGGGATGGGAACCGATGCAGGAAGTTGGAAGGTAGTAAAACAGGGACAGAAACAAAAGGAAGTAAGGGGAAAAGTGCAAGGCAGAGAAGACATAGTCAGAAATCCATAAGGGCGACAGTACAAGGTGCAGTGACTGAGGGGAGCACAGTGAATAGGCCCAGTAATAACAAAAGGAATAAAACTGGAGATGTTAAGATTCAAAACAGAGGTAAAAAAACCAACATAAGTGTACTTTACCTGAATGCTCGTAGTATTCGGAATAAAGTAAATGACTTGGTGGCACAAATCATCATAAATGACTATGATTTAGTGGCCATTACTGAAACATGGTTAAAGGATGGTCACGACTGGGAGTTAAATATCCGAGGGTATCAAACTATTCGGAAGGACAGAGTGGATGGTAAGGGAGGTGGTGTTGCTCTGTTATTTAAGGATGACATCCGGGCAATAGTAAGGGATGACATCGGTGCTATGGAGGATAAGGTTGAATCCATTTGGGTGGAAATCAGGAATAGTAAGGCGAAAAAGTCACTGATAGGAGTAGTCTATCGGCCACCAAATAGTAATGAGATGGTGGGGCAGGCAATAAACAAAGAAATAACTGATGCATGTAGAAATGGTACAGCAGTTATCATGGGGGATTTTAATCTACATGTCGATTGGTTTAACCAGGTCGGTCAAGGCAACCGTGAGGAGGAGTTTATAGAATGTATCCGCGATAGTTTCCTAGAACAGTATGTAATGGAACCTACGAGGGAACAAGCGGTCCTAGATCTTGTCCTGTGTAATGAGACAGGATTGATTCATGATCTCATAGTTAGGGATCCTCTCGAAAGGAGCGATCACAATATGGTGGAATTTAAAATACAGATGGAGGGTGAGAAAGTAAAATCAAATACTAGTGTTTTGTGTTTAAACAAAGGAGATTACAATGGGATGAGAGAAGAACTAGCTAAGGTAGACTGGGAGCTAAGACTTTATGGTGGAACAGTTGAGGAACAGTGGAGAACCTTCCAAGCGATTTTTCACAGTGCTCAGCAAAGGTTTATACCAACAAAAAGGAAGGACGGAAGAAAGAGGGAAAATCGACCGTGGATATCTAAGGAAATAAGGGAGAGTATCAAATTGAAGTAAAAAGCATATAAAGTGGCAAAGATTGCTGGGAGATTAGAGGACTGGGAAATCTTTAGGGGGCAACAGAAAGCTACTAAAAAAGCTATAAAGAAGAGTAAGATAGAGTATGAGAGTAAACTTGCTCAGAATATAAAAACAGACAGTAAAAGTTTTTACAAATATATAAGACAAAAAAGAGTGGCTAAGGTAAATATTGGTCCTTTAGAGGATGAGAAGGGAGTTTTAGTAATGGGAAATGAAGAAATGGCTGAGGAACTGAACAGGTTTTTTGGGTCGGTCTTCACAGTGGAAGACACAAATAACATGCCAACGACTGATAGAAATGAGGCTATGACAGGTGAGGACCTTGAGATGATTGTTATCACTAAGGAGGGAGTGATGGGCAAGCTAATGGGGCTAAAGGTAGACAAGTCTCCTGGCCCTGATGGAATGCATCCCAGAGTGCTAAAAGAGATGGCTAGGGAAATTGCAGATGCACTAGTGATAATTTACCGAAATTCACTAGACTCTGGGGTGGTCCCGGTGGATTGGAAATTAGCAAACGTGACGCCACTGTTTAAAAAAGGAGGTAGGCAGAAAGCAGGAAATTATAGGCCAGTGAGTTTAACTTCGGTAATAGGGAAGATGCTGGAATCTATCATCAAGGAAGAAATTGCGAGGCATCTGGATAGAAATTGTCCCATTGGGCAGACGCAGCATGGGTTCGTAAAAGGCAGGTCATGCCTAACTAATTTAGTGGAATTTTTTGAGGACATTACCAGTGCAGTAGATAACGGGGAGCCGATGGATGTGGTATATCTGGATTTCCAGAAAGCCTTTGACAAGGTGCCACACAAAAGGTTGCTGCATAAGATAAAGATGCATGGCATTAAGGGTAAAGTAGTAGCATGGATAGAGGATTGGTTAATTAATAGAAAGCAAAGAGTTGGGATAAATGGGTGTTTCTCTGGTTGGCAATCAGTAGCTAGTGGTGTCCCTCAGGGATCCGTGTTGGGCCCACAATTGTTCACAATTTACATTGATGATTTGGAGTTGGGGACCAAGGGCAATGTGTCCAAGTTTGCAGATGACACTAAGATGAGTGGTAAAGCGAAAAGTGCAGAGGATACTGGAAGTCTGCAGAGGGATTTGGATAGGTTAAGTGAATGGGCTCGGGTCTGGCAGATGGAATACAATGTTGACAAATGTGAGGTTATCCATTTTGGTAGGAATAACAGCAAACGGGATTATTATTTAAACGATAAATTATTAAAGCATGCCGCTGTTCAGAGAGACTTGGGTGTGCTAGTGCATGAGTCACAGAAGGTTGGTTTACAAGTGCAACAGGTGATTAAGAAGGCAAATGGAATTTTGTCCTTCATTGCTAGAGGGATGGAGTTTAAGACTAGGGAGGTTATGTTGCAATTGTATAAGGTGTTGGTGCGGCCACACCTGGAGTATTGTGTTCAGTTTTGGTCTCCTTACTTGAGAAAGGACGTACTGGTGCTGGAGGGTGTGCAGAGGAGATTCACTAGGTTAATCCCAGAGCTGAAGGGGTTGGATTATGAGGAGAGGTTGAGTAGACTGGGACTGTACTCGTTGGAATATAGAAGGATGAGGGGGGATCTTATAGAAACATTTAAAATTATGAAGGGAATAGATAGGATAGATGCGGGCAGGTTGTTTCCACTAGCGGGTGACAGCAGAACTAGGGGGCATAGCCTCAAAATAAGGGGAAGTAGATTTAGGACTGAGTTTAGGAGGAACTTCTTCACCCAAAGGGTTGTGAATCTATGGAATTCCTTGCCCAGTGAAGCAGTTGAGGCTCCTTCATTACATGTTTTTAAGGTAAAGATAGATAGTTTTTTGAAGAATAAAGGGATTAAGGGTTATGGTGTTCGGGCCGGAAAGTGGAGCTGAGTCCACAAAAGATCAGCCATGATCTAATTGAATGGCGGAGCAGGCTCGAGGGGCCAGATGGCCTACTCCTGCTCCTAGTTCTTATGTTCTTATGTTCTTATGAATCAGAGATCCGGGAGTACCAAGAAGCTTCTTCTTTTGTGCTGGACTCTGTTTGAAGGTGATAGGATTGATTAGAATCGGTTAAAGGTACCGGGCGACCAGAACTCACAAAGAGGAGAGCAAGTTTCAACAAAGTTAAGGCGGCCCTGTTTGAGAAAGACATTAAATTCGGACTGTGGTGGGCGGAGCTTGAGGGACGGGATGGCGTGGTGGGGAGGAGAGAAACATGAGCCGGGATTCTCCCCTACCCAGCGGGGCGGAGGGTCCTGGCATACCGGAGTGGCGAGAACCTTTAGTGGCTAGGCCCGCGCCGCAGTGGTTGGCGCCCCACCGATCGACGTGAACGACCTTTGGTGCCCCGCCAGCCGGCGTCATGGCTGGCCGAAAGGCCTTCGCCAGCCGGTGTGAGCAGCCGCTGACATCACCCCGGCGCATGTTCGGTGGAGGGGGTCTCTTCCGCCTCCGCCATGGTGGAGTCGTGGTGGCGGTGGAAGAAAAAGAGTGCCCCCACAGCACAGGCCCGCCCGCCGATCAGTGGGCCCCGATCGCGGGCCAGGCCACCGTGGGAGCACCCCCCGGGGTCAGATCGCCGGGGTGATCTGAGTTTGGTGGAAGGGACAGTCTTGTTTAAAATTTCAGACTTTTAATTCTGTGAGTTAAGTTGCGATGTTCGGGAAGAAAAGGGTTTTGGTGTTTTAATTTTTTTTCTTTCCTCTCATTTTGTGTAATTTGATTTTGATTTATTGCTTTATCTACTGGATAGAAGGAAGAACTTTTAATATGCGATGGGGTGTTTTAGTTTCTGCAAGAAGGGTGGTTGATTCTTGCATGCATAATTTTGCTTAAGCTGCTTGAAGCTTCTTCTTTTGTGCTGGATTCTGTTTGAAGGCAATAGGACTGATTAGAATCGGTTAGAGGGAGAGGGGTTTGCCTCATTACCTGCGCATTGGGGGAGGGTAAGTTTGGTTTTTGGGATTGTTGTTACTGTATTGAGTGCTTGTTTTATTGTTAGGTATGATAGAATCTGACAGTCAGCAGGCTTTTTGACGCCAGAGGGTGGAAGATGCTGAGCTAGCTGGATAGCTTGTTCACGGGAGCAAAGTGGGGGGAGAGCTGAGAAAAGACAAAGTTGGGGGGGAGGGGTGGGCGGGAGGGGGGTTACTGCTGACGGGTAAGGGACAGCTAGGAGACTGGAGATGGAGATCAGATTGCGGTCGCTACCGAGGGGCGGATCAAGTGAGGTGCAGAACACGGGCTAGGAGCTGGCCTAGGAAAGGTCATGGTTGAATGACAGGGGAGGGGGGGCAAAAGCCCCCCCCCCGACCAGACTGGTTACATGGAATGTTCGGATTGAACGGGCCGGTTAAGAGAGCTCGTGTGTTCACACCCTGAGACAGTTAAAAGCCGACGTGTCAATGTTACAGAAGACACACCTGAAGCTGGGAAACCAAATTAGATTAAAGAAGGGACGGGTCGGGCAAGTGTTTCATTCAGGACTGGACTTAAAACATCCAACATCCAACATTAGACGGCTTCTTAATGTAATTATGATGCCAGCGGAGGGGCGTGAGGCTGAGGTGGTAGTTGCCATGGATGCGGAGAAGGCTTTTGATCGAGTGAAGTTCGAGTGAATATCTATGGGATATTTTAGGCAGGTTTGGGTTTGGGCAGGGATTTGTAGAGTGGGTCCGGTTTTTGTACCAGGCTCTGGTGGCAAACGTAAGAACTAACCGGGTTCGGTCAGAACACTTTAGTCTTTGTCGGGGGACAAGGCAGGGATGCCCGCTCTCCCCATTACTGTTTGCCATGGCCATAGAACCCTTAGCAATGGCTCTGAGAGCAGCGAATACCTGGAGGGGAATAGTGAGGGGAGGGGGGTGGAGCACAGGGTCTCTCTCTATGCGGACTATTTACTGCTTTATATCACAGACCCAGTGGGGGGATGACCAAAATCATGGAGGTATTACAAGAATTTGGGCAATTTTCAGGCTATAAGTTAAATATGGGAAAGAGCGAGATGTTTGTGATTATTGCACGGGAGCAGGAAAGGAGGCTGAAGGAGCTGCCTTTTAAAGTGGTTGGGAAGAGTTTTAGGTATCTGGGGATTCAAGTGGCCAAGGATTGGGGGCAGCTTCACAAGTTAAATTTGGGCAAAGCAGTGGATCAAATGAGAAGGGATTTTTGTAGATGGGACATGCTCCCACTGACGCTGGCAGGGAGGGTTCAGACGGTGAAGATGACTGTCCTTCCGAGACTGCTTTGCTTTTTTCAGTGTCTCCCGATTTTTGTCCCAAAGGCTTTTTTCAGAAGTATGAATGTGGCGATATTGAGGTTTATATGGACGGGTAAAACCTCGAGAGTAAGGCGGGTACTCCTGGAACGGGCCTGCGGGGAAGGGGGATTGGCTCTCCCAAGCTTTATTAACTATTACTGGGCTGCCAACATATTGATGGTCAGGAAGTGGGTAGTGGGGGAGGGGTCGGTCTGGGAGCGGATGGAGGCAGCATCCTGCAAAGGTACGAGTCTGGAGGTATTACTGATGGTGCCCCTGCCATTCTCGCTGGCTCGGTACTCCACAAGTCCTGTGGTGGTGGCAGCCCTGAGGGTGTGGGGGCAATGGAGGCAGCATTTGAGACTGGAGGGGGCGTCAGTGTGGTCACCGATCTGTGACAATCACCGGTTTGTCCCGAGGGGGGGGGGGGGGAGCTGGATGGGGGCTTTAAGATATGGCAGCGGGCAGGGATTGAGAGGTTTGGGGATCTATTCATCCAGGAGGGCTTTCCGACCTTGGAGACATTAGAGGAGGAGTTTGACTTGCCGGGAGGGAACGGGTTTCGGTATCTTCAAGTGCTGGACTTTGTACGGAGACAGGTCCCAAGCTTTCCCCGCCTCCCCCTGAGGGGACTACAGGATAAAGTGCTGTCAGAAACATGGGTTGGAAGTGGGAAGAACATAAGAACATAAGATTTCAGGTTTCAGACGTATACAGGGAATTGTTAGAGTGGGAAGGGGCCCCTATCAGACAGGTGAAGAGGAAGTGGGAAGAGGAGCTGGAAGGGGAGCTGGAAACTGAACAGTGGGAAAAAGCCTTGAAAAGGGTAAATGCATCCTCGTCCTGTGCTAGACTCAGCTTGATTCAGTTCAAGGTAGTCTGCATGGCCCACATAATGGTAGCCCGGATGAATAGGTTCTTCAGGGAACATAAGAACATAGAACATAGAACATAGAACATAGAACAGTACAGCACAGAACAGGCCCTTCGGCCCTCAATGTTGTGCCGAGCCATGATCACACTAATCAAACCTACGTATCCACCCTATACCCGTAACCCAACAACCCCCCCTTAACCTTACTTTTTTTATTAGGACACTACGGGCAATTTAGCATGGCCAATCCACCTAACCCGCACATCTTTGGACTGTGGGAGGAAACCGGAGCACCCGGAGGAAACCCACGCACACAGGGGGAGGACGTGCAGACTCCACACAGACAGTGACCCAGCCGGGAATCGAACCTGGGACCCTGGAGCTGTGAAGCATTTATGCTAACCACCATGCTACCCTGCTGCCCCAAACATAAGAACTAGGAGCAGGAGTAGGCCATCTGGCCCCTCGAGCCTGCTCCGTCATTCAATGAGATCATGACTGATCTTTTGTGGACTCAGCTCCACTTTCCGGCCCGAACACCATAACCCTTAATCCCTTTATTCTTCAAAAAACTATCTATCTTTACCTTAAAAACATGTAATGAAGGAGCCTCAACTGCTTCACTGGGCAAGGAATTCCACAGATTCATAACCCTTTGGGTGAAGAAGTTCCTCCTAAACTCAGACCTAAATCTACTTCCCCCTTATTTTGAGGCTCTGCCCCCTAGTTCTGCTTTCACCCGCCAGTGGAAACAACCTGCCCGCATCTATCCTATCTATTCCCTTCATAATTTTAAATGTTTCTATAAGATCCCCCCTCATCCTTCTAAATTCCAACGAGTACAGTCCCAGTCTACTCAACCTCTCCTCATAATCCAACCCCTTCAGCTCTGGGATTAACCTAGTGAATCTCCTCTGCACACCCTCCAGTGCCAGTACGTCCTTTCTCAAGAAAGGAGACCAAAACTGAACACAATACTCCAGGTGTGGCCTCACTAACACCTTATACAATTGCAGCATAACCTCCCTAGTCTTAAACTCCATCCCTCTAGCAATGAAGGACACAATTCCATTTGCCTTCTTAAACACCTGTTGCACCTGTAAACCAACTTTTTGTGACTCATGCACTAGCACACCCAGGTCTCTCTGCACAGCAGCATGTTTTAATATTTTATCATTTAAATAATAATCCTGTTTGCTGTTATTCCTACCAAAATGGATAACCTCACATTTGTCCACATTGTATTCCATCTGCCAGACCCGAGCCCATTCACTTAACCTATCCAAATCCCTCTGCAGACTTCCAGTATCCTCGGCACTTTTCGCTTTGTCACTCATCTTAGTGTCATCTGCAAACTTGGACACATTGCCCTTGGTCCCCAACTCCAAATCATCTATGTAAATTGTGAACAATTGTGGGCCCAACACGGATCCCTGAGGGACACCACTAGCTACTGATTGCGAACCAGAGAAACACCCATTAATCCCCACTCTTTGCTTTCTATTAATTAACCAATCCTCTATCCATGCTACTACTTTACCCTTAATGCCATGCATCGGGTAGCATTATATGGGCAGCACGGTAGCATGGTGGTTAGTATAAATGCTTCACAGCTCCAGGGTCCCAGGTTCGATTCCCGGCTGGGTCACTGTCTGTGTGGAGTCTGCACGTCCTCCCCGTGTGTGCGTGGGTTTCCTCCGGGTGCTCCGGTTTCCTCCCACAGTCCAAAGATGTGCGGGTTAGGTAGATTGGCCATGCTAAATTGCCCGTAGTGTCCTTAAAAGTAAGGTTAAGGGGGGGGGGGGTTGTTGGGTTACGGGTATAGGGTGGATACGTGGGTTTGAGTAGGGTGATCATTGCTCGGCACAACATCGAGGGCCGAAGGGCCTGTTCTGTGCTGTACTGTTCTATGTTCTATCTTTATCTGATGTAGCAACCTTATGTGTGGCACCTTTATGAACCAATGCTGCATCTGCCCAATGGGACAATTTCTATCCAGATGCCTCGCTATTTTGTCCTTGATGATAGATTCCAGCATCTTCCCTACTACCGAAGTTAAGCTCACTGGCCTATAATTACCCGCTCTCTGCCTACCTCCTTTTTTAAACAGTGGTGTCACGTTTGCTAATTTCCAATCTGCCAGGACCACCCCAGAGTCTAGTGAATTTTGGTAAATTATCACTAGTGCATTTGCAATTTCCCTAGCCATCTCTTTTAGCACTCTGGGATGCATTCCAGGAGACCATCTACCTTTAGCCCCATTAGCTTGCCCATCATTACCTCCTTAGTGATAGCAATCATCTCAAGGTCCCTCACCTGCCATTGCCTCATTTCTATCACTGGCATGTTATCTGTTTTTATATTCTGAGCAAGTTTACTAGCATAATGTACGTTACTCTTCTTTATAGCTTTTTTAGTAGCTTTCTGTTGCCCCCTAAAGATTTCCCAGTCCTCTCGTCTCCCACTAATCTTTGCCACTTTGTATGCTTTTTCCCTCAATTTTATACTTTCCCTTATTTCCTTAGATATCCACAGTCAATTTTCCCTCTTTCTACCGTCCTTCCTTTTTGTTGGTATAAACCTTTGCTGAGCACTGTGAAAAATCGCTTGGAATGTTCTCCACTGTTCCTCAACGGTTTCACCATAAAGTCTTTGCTCCCAGTCTACCTTAGCTAGTTCTCTCATCCCATTGTAATCCCCTTTGTTTAAGTACAAAACGCGAGTATTTGATTTTACCTTCTCACCCTCCATCTGTATTTTAAATTCCACCATATTCTGATCACTCCTTCTGAGAGGATCCCTAACTATGAGATCATGAATCAATCCTGTCTCATTACACAGGACAAGATCTAGGACCGCTTGTTCCCTTGTAGGTTCCATTACATACTGTTCTAGGAAACCATATTCTATAAACTCCTCCTCAAGGCTGCCTTGACCGACCTGGTTAAACTAATTGACACGTAGATTAAAATCCCCCATGATAACTGCTGTACCATTTCTACATGCATCCGTTATTTCTTTGTTTATTGCCTGCCCCACCATCTCGTTACTATTTGGTGGCCGATAGACTACTCCTATCAGTGACTTTTTCGCCTTCCTATTCCTGATTTCCACCCAAATGGATTCAACCTTATCCTCCATAGCACCAATGTCATCCCTTATAATTGCCCGGATGTCATCCTTAAATAACAGAGCTACACCACCTCCCTTACCATCCACTCTGTCCTTCCGAATAGTTTGATACCCTCAGATATTTAACTCCCAGTCATGACCATCCTTTAACCATGTTTCAGTAATGGCCACTAAATCATAGTCATTTACGATGCTTTGCGCCATCAACTCATTTACCTTATTCCGAATACTACAGAGGAGATTCACTAGGTTAAGCCCAGAGCTGAGGGGGTTGGGTTATGAGGAGAGGTTGAGTAGACTGGGACTGTAAGTGTTTGAATTTAGAAGGATGCGCGCAGGGGGATCTTATAGAAACATAAAATGATGAAGGGAATAGATAGGATAGATGTGGGCAGGTTGTTTCCACTGGTGGGTGAAAGCAGAACTAGGGGTCATAGCCTCAAAATAAGGGGAAGTAGACTTAGGATGGAGCTTGGGAGGAACTTCTTCACCCAAAGGGTTGTGTATGTATGGAATTCCCTGCCCAGTAAAGCAGTTGATGCTCCTTCATTAAATGTTTTCAGGATAACGATAGATAGTTTTTGAAGAATAAAGGGTTGTGGTGTTCGGGTGGGAAAGTAGAGCTGAGTCCACAAAAGATCAAGTGACAGATGGCCTACTCCTGTTCCTAGTTCTTATGTTCTTAACTAGCCCATCCCTCATTAGAAACCAAATATATTTTGTTAATCATTCTACGTCAAAGTTTACATAAAGGAAACAACTGTCTAAATCACATGAGCAATGTTGAAGATCTTTGGTCGTATTCTAGATGGGAAAGTATCTTACTGTGAAGAAATGGCAAAGAGTAACATGCGGGAAGACTTCGTGTGCTGGATTCCGACCACAATGTTGTTGACTTTTGGTCCAGAATGCCATTATCTGCTCCCAGAGTGGACCTGATGGACACAGGTATAGAACATACTCTTGTGGGATGAGATCATCTAAAGTGGGGTCGTTCCGGTGAACAAATATCCTGTTGGAAAAAAAATTCTTTGTTAATCTCTGTGAGGTGAAACTTCAAATGGATCAAATTGGATAATCTCAATCAAAGAACTTCCATGAAATCAGGCGGTGGACACAGTGGCCTCGGTAAATTCCAGCATTCCAATTGAAAATGGGCAGAGACTGTGGATGACAAATCCACAACTTCACAAAACCCTTCCGAGTGACCTGCCCACTTGCCGAAGAACTAATGATTGCCTCAAAGGGATTTGCTCAGTACTCAGCTTCTCACTATATTTATAAATAATGAAGATGAAGGATTAATGAAAGAGCTATATCTGATTTTTATGACTGTACTCGGTTCGCTGCCACAGTAAATAATGTCGTTTGGAGACAAAACTCGTGCTGAAAAGTGAGCTGATCCACTTTGGACCCAGTAATGGTAGACCAGAGTGATGGGATCCACAAACTACCGAGGAGCAGAGAGATTTATGAAATGAAACACAGAGATCATCAAAAGCTTGTGAAAGCAAACACAGATTTGCATTTAAATAGCACCTTTCAGAGATCAGGCCACCTCAACATGCTTTAGCAACAATGAAGTACTATTGAAATGCTGCAACTCTTGTAATTTGTGCACAGCAAGATCCCAAATATATCCTGTGATAATGCTACATAATTTATTTCAGCAATATTGATTTATTCATAGATATTGGCCAGACAATGGGATGAACTCCTTTGTTTTTCTCTGAAATCATTTCCTGAAATTTCAGGTGCTGAAATTTCTGAAATGGAATTCCATTCCGCAACCTTCTGACGAAGAGGCAAGGGTTGTAAATAATGTATCAGTGGATAGAGGGCAGAGGCAACAAGTGAGCATTTGTTTTCATATTGGATTGGCGTGTGCAGCGGTGGACCTTAGGGATCTATGTTGACACCATGATACTTACTTTGGACAGTATAGGATTTACGCCGCAGAAACACGCCAGCCAGCCCAACCAGTCCAAGCCACTGTTTATGTTCCACTTGAGACTCCTCCCATATTTCCAAATCTATCTGCCTAACCCTCAATTTCCTTCTCCCTTATATCCTTGTTTAGCTTTCCTGAAATGTATCTATGCAATTCGCATCAACCATTCCCTTGGGTGAAGAACTTTCTCTGAATCCCTATTGAGTTTCTTGGTGATGATCATATATTGAAGGTTTCTGGTGATATACTTCCTGACAAGAGAAAACATTCTCTCATCATCCACTATCATAAAAAATTTTCAGAATTTTAAAGACTGCTCCTCAACCTTCATCTTTCAAAAGAAAAGTGCTCCAGCCTGTCAAACACTTCCTAAGATGTAAACCCATGCATTTTTGATATAATTCTTGTACATCAACAATAAACTGGCAATAGTACTGTCAGAAGTTTTTCTTCAAGAGCAATATTTTCATTTAGAATTTGGAAAGACATTGCATTATTAAGACACTTGGCAGTTTTATTTTAAAAGTCATAAGTTCATCTTGGACTCTCAGCAAGCTGCCTTCTCTATGAAATAACATGACTTCAGGGGTGTCACAGTGGATAGCACTGCTGCCTCACAGCGCCAGGGACCCGGGTTACCTTCTGTGTGGAGTGTTCACTTTCTCCCCGTGTCTGCGTGAATTTCATCAGGTGCTCCGGTTTCAAAGAACAATACAGCACAGGAACAGGCCGTTCGGCCCTCCAAGCCTGTATCGATCATGACACCAACCTTTGCCAAAACCCTCAGCACTTCCTTGCCCAGTGAAGCAGTTGAGGCTCCTTCATTAAATGTTTTTAAGGTAAAGATGGATAGTTTTTTGAAGAATAAGGATATGATGGAGAGTAGACTGATAGGGCAGTAATTGGCTGGGTTGGATTTGTCCTGTTTCTTGTGTGCAGGACACACCTGGGCAATTTCCCACATTGCCGGGTAGATGCCAGTGTTGTAGCTGCACTGGAACAGCTTGGCTTGGGGTGTGGCCAGTTCTGGAACACAAGTCTTCAGTACTATTGCTGAAATATTGTCATGGCCCATAGCCTTTGCAATATCCAGTGCCATCAGCCAATCCTTGATATCATGTGGAGTGAATCATCTTGGTTGAAGACTGACATCTGTGATGCTGGGGACCACCGGAGGAGACCGAGATGGATCATCCACTCGGCACTTCTGGCTGAAGATTATTGCGAATTACTCAGCCTTGTCTTTTGCACATTTGTGCTGGGCTCCTCCATCATTGAGGATGGGGATATTTGTGAAGCCTCCTCCTCGATTAAAATATACACAGACACTTACATAGAAAATAGAAGCAGGTGGCGGCCATTCGGCCCTTCGAGCTTGCTCCTCCATTCATTGTGATCATGGCTGATCATCAAGTTCAATATCCTGATCTCGCTTTCCCCCATATCTTTGGATCCCTTTAGCCCGAAGAGTTCTATCTAATTCATTCTTGAAATCACACTTTTTGGCCTCAGCTACTTTCTGTGGTAGTGAATTCCACAGATTCACCGCTCTCTGGGTGAAGAAATTTCTCCTCACCTCAGTCCTAAAAGGTTTGCCCCTTATCCTCAAACTATGACCCCTAGTTCTGGATTCACCCACCATCGGGAACATGTTTTCTGAATCTACCCAGTCTAATCCTGTTGAATTGTCCCCCACCATTCACGGCTTGATGTGGCAGAGCTTCGATCTGATGCGTTGATTGTGGAATCGCTCAGCTCTGTCCATTACTTGCTGCTTATGCTATTTGCCACACAAGTAGTCCTGTGTTGTAGCTTCACCAGGTTGACACCTGATTTTTCGGTGTGCCTGATGTTGCTCCTGCCATGCTCTCCTGCACTCTTCATTGAACCAGGGTTGATCCCCTGGATTGGTGCTAATGGTAGAGTGGGGGATATACCGGGACATGAGGTTACAGATTGTGGGTGAATACAATTCTGCTGCTGCTGATGGCTAACAGCGCCTCATCGATGTGCATTCTTGAGTTGCTCGATCTTTTTGACAAAGTAAAAGAGCGCAAGGAGAGCGTCGAAGGCACAGAGTAAGAGAGCGCAAGGAGAGTGGCCGGAACGCAGAGTAAGAGAGCGCAAGGAGAGTGGCAGGAACGCAGAGTAAGAGAGGGCGAGGAGAGTGGCGGAGGCACAGAGTAAGAGAGCGCGAGGAGTGTGGCGGGAATGCAGAGTAAGAGAGCGCGAGGAGAGTGGCGGAGGCACAGAGTAAGAGAGCGCGAGGAGTGTGGCAGGAACGCAGAGTAAGAGAGGGCGAGGAGAGTGGCGGAGGCACAGAGTAAGAGAGCGCGAGGAGTGTGGCGGGAATGCAGAGTAAGAGAGCGCGAGGGGAGTGGTGGGAACGCAGAGTAAGAGAGCGTGGGGGAGTGGAGCAAGGCAGAGTAAGAGAGTGCGAGGAGTGTGGCGGGAACGTAGAGTAAGAGAGCGTGAGGAGAGTGGCAGGAATGCAGAGTAAGAGAGCGCAAGGAGAGTGGCAGGAACGCAGAGCAAGAGAGCGCGAGGAGAGTGGCAGGAATGCAGAGTAAGAGTGCGCGATGGGAGTGGCGGGAACGCAGAGTACGAGAGCGCAAGGAGAGTGGCAGGAACGCAGAGTAAGAGAGCGCGAGGAGAGTGGCAGGAATGCAGAGTAAGAGTGCGCGATGGGAGTGGCAGGAACACAGAGTAAGAGAGCGCGAGGAGAGTGGCGGGAACGCAGAGTACGAGAGCGCGAGGAGAGTGGCGGAGGCACAGAGTAAGAGAGCGCGAGGAGAGTGGCGGGAACGCAGAGTAAGAGAGCGCGAGGAGAGTGGCGGAGACAAAGAGTAAGAGAGCGTGAGGAGAGTGGCGGGAATGCAGAGTAAGAGAGCGCGAGGAGAGTGGCGGAGGCACAGAGTAAGAGAGCGCGAGGAGAGTGGCAGGAATGCAGAGTAAGAGAGCACGAGGAGAGTGGCGGAGGCACAGAGTAAGAGAGCGCGAGGAGAGTGGCGGAAACGCAGAGTAAGAGAGCGTGAGGAGAGTGGCGGGAATGCAGAGTAAGAGAGCGCAAGGAGAGTGGCAGGAACGCAGAGCAAGAGAGCGCGAGGAGAGTGGCAGGAATGCAGAGTAAGAGTGCGCGACGGGAGTGGCAGGAACACAGAGTAAGAGAGCGCGAGGAGAGTGGCGGGAACGCAGAGTAAGGGAGCGCGAGGAGAGTGGCAGGAACGCAGAGTAAGAGAGTGCGAGGAGTGTGGCGGGAACGCAGAGTAAGAGAGCTCGAGGAGAGTGGCGGGAACACAGAGTAAAGAGCACGAAGAGAGTGGCAGGAATGCAGAGTAAGAGAGCGCGAGGAGAGTGGCCGGAACGCAGAGTAAGAGAGCGCGAGGAGATTGGCGGGAATGCAGAGTAAGGGAGCGCGAGGAGAGTGGCGGGAATGCAGAGTAAGAGAGCGCAAGGAGATTGGCGGAGGCACAGAGTAAGAGAGCGTGAGGAGAGTGGCGGGAATGAAGAGTAAGAGAGCGCGAGGAGAGTGGCGGGAACACAGAGTAAAGAGCACGAAGAGAGTGGCAGGAATGCAGAGTAAGGGAGCGCGAGGAGAGTGGCCGGAACGCAGAGTAAGAGAGCGCGAGGAGATTGGCGGAGGCACAGAGTAAGAGAGCGTGAGGAGAGTGGCGGGAATGCAGAGTAAGGGAGCGCGAGGAGAGTGGCGGGAATGCAGAGTAAGTGAGCGCGACGGGAGTGGCAGGAACGCAGAGTAAGAGAGTGCGAGGAGTGTGGCGGGAACGCAGAGTCAGAGAGCGCGTGGAGAGTGGCAGGAATGCAGAGTAAGAGAGCGCGAGGAGAGTGGCGGAGGCACAGAGTAAGAGAGCGCGAGGAGCGAGGCGGGAACGCACAGTGAGAGAGCACGAGGAGAGTGGCGGGAACGCAGAGTAAGAGAGCGCGAGGAGAATGGCGGAGACACAGAGCAAGAGAGAACGAGGAGAGTGGCTGGAACGCAGAGTAAGAGAGCGCGAGGAGTGTGGCGGGAACGCAGAGTAAGAGAGCATGCGGAGAGTGGCGGATACACAGAGTAAGAGAGTGCGAGGAGAGTGGCAGCAACGCAGAGTAAGAGAGCGCGAGGAGTGTGGCGGGAACGCAGAGTAAGAGAGCGCGAGGAGAGTTGTAGGAATGCAGAGTAAGAGAGCGCGAGGAGAGTGGCAGAGGCACAGAGTAAGAGAGCGCGAGGAGAGAGGCGGGAACGCAGAGTAAGAGAGCGCGAGGAGAGTGGCGGGAACGCAGAGTAAGAGAGCGCGAGGAGAGAGGCGGGAACGCAGAGTAAAAGAGCGCGAGGTGAGAGGCGGAGGCACAGAGTAAGAGAGCGCGAGGAGAGTGGCGGGAACGCAGAGTAAGAGAGCGCGAGGAGAGAGGCGGAGGCACAGAGTAAGAGAGCGCGAGGAGAGTGGCAGGAACGCAGAGTAAGAGAGCGCGAGGAGAGAGGCGGAGGCACAGAGTAAGAGAGCGCGAGGAGAGTGGCAGGAATGCAGAGTAAGAGAGCGCGAGGAGAGAGTCGGAGGCACAGAGTAAGAGAGCGCGAGGAGAGTGGCCGGAACGCAGAGTAAGAGAGCGCGAGGTGAGAGGCGGAGGCACAGAGTAAGAGAGCGCGAGGAGAGTGGCAGGAACGCAGAGTAAGAGAGCGCGAGGAGAGAGTCGGAGGCACAGAGTAAGAGAGCGCGAGGAGAGTGGCCGGAACGCAGAGTAAGAGAGCGCGAGGAGAGAGGCGGAGGCACAGAGTAAGAGAGCGCGAGGAGAGTGGCAGGAACGCAGAGTAAGAGAGCGCGAGGTGAGAGGCGGAGGCACAGAGTAAGAGAGCGCGAGGAGAGTGGCCGGAACGCAGAGTAAGAGAGCGCGAGGTGAGAGGCGGTGGCACAGAGTAAGAGAGCGCGAGGAGAGTGGCAGGAATGCAGAGTAAGAGAGCGCGAGGAGAGAGGCGGAGGCACAGAGTAAGAGAGCGCGAGGAGAGTGGAGGGAACGCAGAGTAAGAGAGCACGAGGAGAGTGGCGGGAACGCAGAGTATGAGAGCGTGAGGAGAGTGGCAGAAACGCAAAGTAAGAGAGCGTGAGGAGAGAGTCGGAGGCACAGAGTAAGAGAGCGCGAGGAGAGTAGCGGGAACGCAGAGTAAGAGAGCGCGAGGAGAGTGGCAGGAACGCAGAGTAAGAGAGCGCGAGGAGAGAGTCGGAGGCACAGAGTAAGAGAGCGCGAGGAGAGTGGCGGGAACGCAGAGTAAGAGAGTGCGAGGAGAGTGGCAGAAACGCAAAGTAAGAGAGCGTGAGGAGAGAGTCGGAGGCACAGAGTAAGAGAGCGCGAGGAGAGTAGCGGGAACGCAGAGTAAGAGAGCGCGAGGAGAGTGGCAGGAACGCAGAGTAAGGGAGCGCGAGGAGAGTGGCAGGAACGCAGAGTAAGAGAGCGTGCGGAGAGTGGCGGGAACGCAGAGTAAGAGAGCGCGAGGAGAGAGTCGGAGGCACAGAGTAAGAGAGCGCGAGGAGAGTGGCGGGAACGCAGAGCAAGAGAGCGCGAGGAGAGTGGCGGGAACGCAGAGTAAGAGAGCGTGCGGAGAGTGGCAGGAACACAGAGTAAGAGAGCGCGAGGAGAGTGGCAGGAACGCAGAGTAAGAGAGCGCGAGGAGAGTGGCGGGAACGCAGAGTAAGAGAGCGCGAGGAGAGTGGCAGGAACGCAGAGTAAGAGAGCGCGAGGAGAGTGGCAGGAACGCAGAGTAAGAGAGCGCGAGGAGAGTGGCAGGAACGCAGAGTAAGAGAGCGCGAGGAGAGTGGCGGAGGCACAGAGTAAGAGAGCGCGAGGAGCGAGGCGGGAACGCACAGTGAGAGAGCACGAGGAGAGTGGCGGGAACGCAGAGTAAGAGAGCGCGAGGAGAATGGCGGAGACACAGAGCAAGAGAGAACGAGGAGAGTGGCTGGAACGCAGAGTAAGAGAGCGCGAGGAGTGTGGCGGGAACGCAGAGTAAGAGAGCATGCGGAGAGTGGCGGATACACAGAGTAAGAGAGTGCGAGGAGAGTGGCAGCAACGCAGAGTAAGAGAGCGCGAGGAGTGTGGCGGGAACGCAGAGTAAGAGAGCACGAGGAGAGTTGTAGGAATGCAGAGTAAGAGAGCGCGAGGAGAGTGGCAGAGGCACAGAGTAAGAGAGCGCGAGGAGAGAGGCGGGAACGCAGAGTAAGAGAGCGCGAGGAGAGTGGCGGGAACGCAGAGTAAGAGAGCGCGAGGAGAGAGGCGGAACGCAGAGTAAAAGAGCGCGAGGTGAGAGGCGGAGGCACAGAGTAAGAGAGCGCGAGGAGAGTGGCGGGAACGCAGAGTAAGAGAGCGCGAGGAGAGAGGCGGAGGCACAGAGTAAGAGAGCGCGAGGAGAGTGGCAGGAACGCAGAGTAAGAGAGCGCGAGGAGAGAGGCAGAGGCACAGAGTAAGAGAGCGCGAGGAGAGTGGCAGGAATGCAGAGTAAGAGAGCGCGAGGAGAGAGTCGGAGGCACAGAGTAAGAGAGCGCGAGGAGAGTGGCCGGAACGCAGAGTAAGAGAGCGCGAGGTGAGAGGCGGAGGCACAGAGTAAGAGAGCGCGAGGAGAGTGGCAGGAACGCAGAGTAAGAGAGCGCGAGGAGAGAGTCGGAGGCACAGAGTAAGAGAGCGCGAGGAGAGTGGCCGGAACGCAGAGTAAGAGAGCGCGAGGAGAGAGGCGGAGGCACAGAGTAAGAGAGCGCGAGGAGAGTGGCAGGAACGCAGAGTAAGAGAGCGCGAGGTGAGAGGCGGAGGCACAGAGTAAGAGAGCACGAGGAGAGTGGCCGGAACGCAGAGTAAGAGAGCGCGAGGTGAGAGGCGGTGGCACAGAGTAAGAGAGCGCGAGGAGAGTGGCAGGAATGCAGAGTAAGAGAGCGCGAGGAGAGAGGCGGAGGCACAGAGTAAGAGAGCGCGAGGAGAGTGGAGGGAACGCAGAGTAAGAGAGCACGAGGAGAGTGGCGGGAACGCAGAGTATGAGAGCGTGAGGAGAGTGGCAGAAACGCAAAGTAAGAGAGCGTGAGGAGAGAGTCGGAGGCACAGAGTAAGAGAGCGCGAGGAGAGTAGCGGGAACGCAGAGTAAGAGAGCGCGAGGAGAGTGGCAGGAACGCAGAGTAAGAGAGTGCGAGGAGAGAGTCGGAGGCACAGAGTAAGAGAGCGCGAGGAGAGTGGCGGGAACGCAGAGTAAGAGAGTGCGAGGAGAGTGGCAGAAACGCAAAGTAAGAGAGCGTGAGGAGAGAGTCGGAGGCACAGAGTAAGAGAGCGCGAGGAGAGTAGCGGGAACGCAGAGTAAGAGAGCGCGAGGAGAGTGGCAGGAACGCAGAGTAAGGGAGCGCGAGGAGAGTGGCAGGAACGCAGAGTAAGAGAGCGCGAGGAGAGTGGCGGGAACGCAGAGTAAGAGAGCGCGAGGAGAGAGTCGGAGGCACAGAGTAAGAGAGCGCGAGGAGAGTGGCGGGAACGCAGAGCAAGAGAGCGCGAGGAGAGTGGCGGGAACGCAGAGTAAGAGAGCGTGCGGAGAGTGGCAGGAACACAGAGTAAGAGAGCGCGAGGAGAGTGGCAGGAACGCAGAGTAAGAGAGCGCGAGGAGAGTGGCGGGAACGCAGAGTAAGAGAGCGCGAGGAGAGTGGCAGGAACGCAGAGTAAGAGAGCGCGAGGAGAGTGGCAGGAACGCAGAGTAAGAGAGCGCGAGGAGAGTGGCAGGAACGCAGAGTAAGAGAGCGCGAGGAGAGTGGCGGGAACGCAGAGTAAGGGAGCGCGAGGAGAGTGGCGGGAACGCAGTGTAAGAGAGCGCGAGGAGAGTGGCGGGAACGCAGAGTAAGAGAGCGCGAGGAGAGTGGCAGGAACGCAGAGTAAGAGAGCGCGCGGAGAGGAACCGGACCTGCGAGGGACACCTCTACTGACTGGGTAAAACTGAAGAGTGACATCACAGGAGGGCTGTGATTAGATTTGCCATGAGAGGACCTGCGTGTAAGTACAACAGACAAAGAACAAAGAAAAGTACAGCACAGGAACAGGCCCTTCGGCCCCCCAAGCCTGTGCTGACCATGCTGCCCGTCTAAACTAAAATCTTCTACACTTCCTGGGTCTGTATCCCTCTCTTTCCATCCTTTTCATGTCTTTGTCAAGATGCCCCTTAAACATCACTATCGTCCCTGCTTCCACCACTTCCTCCGGTAGCAAAGTAGTGGTGACTGGTAAGTAGTTTTTCTTTTCATTTGTCTATTTTTATTAATTTGTTGTTTTGGAATTGTAGTTGTACAAGTTAACCTCAGGTTTAAGACATGGCAGGAGATCCCAGACCCGTGTCATGCTCCTCGTGTGCGATGTGGGAGCTCAGGGACACGTTCACTGACCCTGGCTCTTTCACGTGCAAGAAGTGTGTTCAGTTGCAGCTCTTGTTAGACCGCTTGACGGCTCTGGAGCTGCGGATGGTGTTTGCTAGAGCTGTTGGGAAAGGTTTAATTAATATGGTGGGGGATGGGAACCGATGCAGGAAGTCGGAGGGAAGTAAAATGGGGCAGAAACAAAAGGCAGTAAGGGGGAAAGTGTAAGGCAGAGAAGCCATAGTCAAAATTCAAAAAGAGCCACAGTACAAGGTACAGTGATTGAGGGAAGCTCAGTGAATAGGCCCAGTAATACTAAAAGGAATAAAACGGGAAATGAAAACATAAATGGAAAGCGAAGCAGCAGGTTATTACATGAAGATATGGGTTCAATGATAAGGAAAATTAGGAGAAAAGTTAAAAGGAAAAATAACTTTAGTGAAGTTACTGATCGAGGTGTTGAGATTCAAAAAAGCCAACATAAGGGTACTTTACCTAAATGCTCATAGTATTCGGAATAAGGTAAATGAGTTGATGGCGCAAATCATCGTGAATGACTATGATTTAGTGGCCATTACTGAAACATGGTTAAAGGATGGTCACGACTGGGAGTTAAATATCCGAGGGTATCAAACTATTTGGAAGGACAGAGTGGATGGTAAGGGAGGTGGTGTAGGTCTGTTATTTAAGGATGACATCCAGGCAATAGTAAGGGATGACATCGGTGCTATGGAGGATAAGGTTGAATCCATTTGGTAGAAATCAGGAATAGTAAGGTGAGAAAGTCACTGATAGGAGTAGTCTATCGGCCACCAAATAGTAACATTACGGTGGGGCAGGCAATAAACAAAGAAATAACGGATGCATGTAGAAATGGTACCGCAGTTATCATGGGGGATTTTAATCTACATGTCGATTGGTTTAACCAGTTCAGACAAGGAAGCCTTGAGGAGGAGTTTATAGAATGTATCCGCGATAGTTTCCGAGAACAGTATGAAATGGAGCCTACGAGGGAAAAAACGATCCTGGATCTGGTCCTGTGTAATAAGACAGGATTGATTAATGATCTCAAAGTTAGGGATCCTATCGGAAGGAGCGATCACAATATGGTGGAACTTAAAAGCGATGTTAAATCAAAGCGATTTTTCACAGTGCTCAGCAAAAGTTTATACCAACAAAAAGGAAGGACGGTAGAAAGAGGGAAAATCGACCGTGGATATCTAAAGAAATAAGGGAGAGTATCAAATTGAAGGAAAAAGCATACAAAGTGGCAAGATTAGTGGGAGGCGAGAGGATTGGGAAATCTTTAGGGGGCAACAGAAAGCTACTAAAAAAGCTATAAAGAAGAGTAAGATACATTATGACAGTGAACTTGCTCAGAATATAAAAACAGATAGTAAAAGTTTCTACAAATATAAAAAACAAAAGAGTGGCTAAGGTAAATATTGGTCCTTTAGAGAATGAGGAGGGAGATTTAATAATGGAAGATGAGGAAATGGCTAAGGAATTTAACAGGTTTTTTGGGTCAGTCATCACAGTGGAAGACACAAATAACATGCCAGCGACTGATAGAAATGAGGCTATGACAGGTGAGGACCTTGAGATGATTGTTATCACTAAGGAGGTAGTGATGGGAAAGCTAATGGGGCTAAAGGTAGACAAGTCTCCTGGCCCTGATGGAATGCATCCCAAAGTGCTAAAAGAGATGGCTAGGGAAATTGCAAATGCACTAATGATAATTTACCAAAATTCACTAGACTCTGTGCTGGTCTCAGCAGACTGAAAATTAGCACACGTGACAGCACTGTTTAAAAAAGGAGGTTGGCAGTAGGCGGGTAATTATAGGCCAGTTAGCTTAACTTCAGGAGTAGGGAAGATGCTGGAATCTAGCCTCAAGGAAGAAATAGCGAGACACCTGGGTGGAAATTGTCCCATTGGGCAGAGGCAGCATGGGTTTATAAATGACAGGTTGTGCCTAACTAATTTAGTGGAATTTTTTGAGGACATTACCAGTGCGGTAGACAATGGGGAGCCAATAGATGTGGTATATCTGGATTTCCAGAAAGCTTTTGACAAGGTGCCACACAAAAGGTTGCTGCATAAGATAAAGATGCATGGCATTAAGGGTAAAGTAGTAGCATGGATAGAGGATTGGTTGATTCATAGAAAGCAAAGAGTGGGGATTAATGGGTGTTTCTCTGGTTGGCAATCAGTAGCTAGTGGTGTCCCTCAGGGATCAGTGTTGGGCCCACAATTGTTCACAATTTACATAGATGATTTGTAGTTGGCACTAAAATGAGTGGTAAAGCAAAAAGTGTAGAGGATACTGGAAGTCTGCAGAGGGATTTGGATAGTTTAAGTGTATAGGCTAGGGTCTGGCAGATGGAATACAATGTTGAGAAATGTGAGGTTATCCATTTTGGTAGGAATAACAGCAAAAGGGATTATTATTTAAATGATAAAATATAAAAACATGCTGCTGTGCAGAGAGACCTGGGTGTGCTAGTGCATGAGTCGCAAAAGGTTGGTTTACAGGTGCAACAGGTGATTAAGAAGGTAAATGGAGTTTTGTCCTTCATTGCTCGAGGGATGGAGGTTAAGACTACGAAGGTTATGCTGCAATTCTATAAGGTGTTAGTGAGACCACACCTGGAGTATTGTGTTCAGTTCTGGTCTCCTTACTTGAGAAAGGACGTACTGGCGCTGGAGGGTGTGCAGAGGAGATTCACTAGGTTAATCCCAGATCTGAAGGGGTTGGATTACGAGGAGAGGTTGAGTAGACTGGGACTGTGCTCGTTGGAATTTAGAACGATGAGGTGGGATCTTATAGAAACATTTAAAATTAGGGAATAAGGGAATAGATAGGATAGATGCGGGCAGATTGTTTCCACTGGCGGGTGACAGCAGAACTAGGGGGCATAGACTCAAAATAAGGGGAAGTAGATTTAGGACTGAGTTTAGGAGGAACTTCTTCACCCAAAGGGTTGTGAATCTATGGAATTCCCTGCCCAGTGAAGCAGCTGAAGCTCCTTCATTAAATGTTTTCAAGATAATGATAGATAGTTTTTTGAAGGATAAAAGAATTAAGGGTTATGGTGTTTTGGCGGGAAAGTGGAGCTGAGTCCACAAAAGATCAGCCATGATCTCATTGAATGGTGGAGCAGTTTCGAAGGGCCAGATGGCCTATTCCTGCTCCTAGTTCTTATGTTCTTTTCAAAGTCTATCTTGTTTAGTAAGAAGTCTTACAATGCGAGGTTAAAGTCAACAGTTTGTTTCAAATCACTAGCTTTCAGAGCGCAGCTCCTTCCTCAGGTGTTGTAAGACTTCTTATTGTGCCCACCCCTGTCTAACGCCGGCATCTGCACATCATATCCCATTTAGCACAATGGTGATGCCATACAACACGATGGAGGGTGTCCTGGAGGGCTGTTGGCCAACTTGATTGACTGACAGCTCTCCAAGATGACAGCATCCAAAGGTGAAGGAAAGTCTAACATGTTCCCAATCAACGCTCAATGGAGTATAAAGTGGAGCAGGCCTCTCCGTGTCGGCCGGGCAAGTTCTCCACGACTGTGTCTATTGAAGCCTCTCCATCCTGTAAATTCAGGCCTTGATTTTTCTGAGGCAGACACAAGGTCAAAATGGAAGCCAGAAAGGCGAACCAAGAAGGAAACTCAGCCTCTCATTTTCGAAGGAAACTGAAACGGTAAATTGAGATTAGAAACAAAACCTGTGGATAAACTGAAATGGGTTGAGGCTGTATAAAGGGATGCAGAGGCATCCAAGCCCAGTAGTAGCAGTCAATGATCCCAGTTGTGCAGCACAGGCAGGCTGAAGATAAAAACATACCCGGAAGCTGAGAATACGTTGTTATAACTGTTAGTTTAAAATAACAATGGTGAATTTATACCATCCAGGCCGGGTTAAGCAAGGTTCTGCAAACAAGGACCTGCTGTTGGTTCCATCCCAGTAGGAGAGAATATGAAATTCATCCTGAGGAAGACAGAGTTTCGAAACCATTGTGACTGAATTTGATGACTTATATGCTGTGTGTACTGTCGAGCCAATTCATGATACCTTTCTTAGTGGCACTTGTCATTTAATCGTTTATAATCAATCACAAGTTTCCTGTTAATTCATATTTAATTTGCATTGTCGGAGATTATCTATGTTTAGTGAAAACATTTGGATGAGTTATTTTGGGCGTGTTTGTTTGAGTGATTCTCGACGGCCGCATTGACGAGATTGCGGCCCTTATTCAACGCCACTGAGTGCCAAAAATGAGCCCCCACGAGATTCTCACCATTATCGGCTCCCTCAATGTCTGATTTGCCTGACTTGCACCTCAGCTTCTCACCACTAACAAGGGGGAGCTGCTATTAAACACTCACTCACAACTCACTCCCAGTCAACACACAAACGTGGCAAAGACAAGGGAATACACAATGAATGGTTGGACCCTACAGAGGGTCAAAGGGACCTTGGTATGCAGGTTGACAGATCTCTGAAGACAGCAGGGCAGGTGGATAAGGTGGTTGAGAAGGCCTATGGGATACTTGCCTTTATTAATCGAGGCATTGAAAAGAAGAGCAGGGAGGCAATGATGGAGCTGTATAAAAGGCCAGTTAGACCCCATCTGAAGCACTTTGTGCAGTTCTGGTCACCACACGATAGAAAGGAAGTGATTGCACTGGAGAAGGTGCAGAGGAGATTCACCAGGACGTTGCCTGGGATGAAGCGTTTCTGCTATCAAGGGAGACTGATTTGGCTGGAGTTATTTTCCGTGGAGCAGAGAAGGCTGATGGGGCTTGATTGAAGTGTGTAAAATTATGAAAGGCATAGAAGGGGTTGACAGGAAGGTACTTTTCCCCTTGGTTGAGGGCATCAATACCAGTGGGCACAGGTTTAAGGTAATGGGCAGGAGGTTTAGAGGAGTTTTGAGGAAAAACCTTTCAATCCAGAATGTGTTGGAATCGGAAACTCACTGCCTGAGCCGGGAACCCTCACAACACTTGAGAAGTATTTAGATGAGCGATTGAAATGCCACAGTTTACAAGGCTATGGACCACGTTCTGGAAAATGGGATTAGAATAGTTAGGTGCTGAGGCTTGATGCGGATTGGATGGGCCAAAGGGCTTCTATCTGTGCTGTAAAACTCAATGATATGGAGATGCCGGCGTTGGACTGGGGTAAGCACAGCAAGAAGTCTTACAACACCAGGTTAAAGTCCAACAGGTTTGTTTCAAACACGAGCTTTCGGAGCACTGCTCCTTCCTCAGGTGAATGGAGAGGTATGTTCCAGAAATATTTATATAGACAAAGTCAGAGATGCTGGACAATGCTTGGAATGTGAGCATTTGCAGGTAATCAAATCATTACAGATCCAGAGAGAGGGATAATCACAGGTTAAAGAGGTGTGAATTGTCTCAAGCCAGGATAGTTGGTAGGATTTTGCAAGTCCAGGCCAGATGGTGGGGGGTGGATGTAATGTGACATAATAAAACTCAATGACACTAAGTCTTTTGTGCCAGACAGAAATAAACAATTGTTGCAGTTCCCCATGAGCTTCTTGAATGTTTGCCATTGCCTATCCCATGAAGTAATGTTCCCCATCGATCATAACCAATCCATGCCTCATATCATCGTAGTTTCCTTTATTAAGATTCAGAACCCTAGTTTCAGAATCAACTACATCACTCTCCATCTTGATGAAAAACTGTATCAAATAATGGTCGCTCATCCCCAAGATGCCTCACAACTAGCCAATGATTCCGTTCTCATTACACAGTACCCAGTCTAGGTTGGCCTGTTCTCTATTTGGTTCCTCAATGTATTGGTCCAGAAAACCATCCCAGGAATTCCTTCTCTAAGGTATTGTGACTAATTTCATTTACCCAATCTATATGCAGATTAAAATCACCCATAATTACAAATGTTCCTTTACCACATGCATATCTAATTTACAGTTTAACGCCATTCCCAACAACACCACTCCAGTTGGGGATCTATATACAATACCCATAACATTTCTTTCCCCTTGTATTTCTCAACTCAATCCATACATCAATACAGACATTGTTGAAGCTGATATCCTTCCTCAGTATTGTGTTAATTTCCTCTTCAACCAACACTGCCACTCCACCGCCTTTTACTTTTTGCCTGTCCTTCCTAAATACCGAATAGCCCAGGCCGTTTAATTTCCATCCCTGGTCACCCTGTAGCCATGTCTCCATAATCCTGATTTATCGCACCAGTTTACATCTATTTGCACGATTAGATCATCCGCTTTATTGCAAATGCTCGGCGCATTAAAGGCACAAAGTCTTTAAACTTGTCTTTTGAACATAATTTGTCTTGCTCCCAAAATATTTCACCGTGACCCTGTTTGAATCTGGCCCTTGGTTTTCCTGCTTATATTACTTTTCTTATTCCCCTTTCTGTCTTTTGTTTTTGTCCTTGTTTCCTCCTCCTCTGACTCCTTGCACAGGTTCTCATTCCCTTGACATCAGTCCGGCTCCTGCCCAGGTGTAATCTGTCCAGTTTGCGCAGGTTCCTCCTCCCCCAGAACCGGTCCCAATGTCCCAGGATTCTTAAACCCTCCCTCTCACACCATCTCTTCAGCCACATATCCATCCGATATATCCTGCTATTTGTACTCCGACTAGCATGTAGCACTGCTAGTAATCTTGAGATCACCACCTTTGAGGTCCGACTTCTCAACTTTCTTCCTAACTGCCTATATTCTGTTTTTAGGACCTCATCCCTTTTTTTACCTATGTCGTTGGTACCAATGTGTACCACAACCTCTGGCTGTTCACCCTGCCCCTCCGGAATGTCTTGTACCCGCTCCGAGACATCCTTGACCCAAGCGCCAAGGAGGGAACATACCATCCTGGAGTCCCGTTGGCGGCCACAGAAATGCCTATCTATTCCGCTCACAGTTGAATACCCTATAACTATTACATTCCCACACTTTTTACTCCTTCCCTCTGCAGCAGAACCAACCATGGTGCAACAGATTTGACTGTTGCTGCTTTCCCAGAGAGGCCATTCCCCTGAACAGTATACAAAGCGGTAAATCTGTTTTGCAGGGGAATGGCCATAGGAGATTCTTGCACTGCCTGCCCATCTCTCTTGCTCTGCCTGGTGGTCACCCATTCCCTGCCTGCCTGTGGAGTCTGAGTCTGTGATGTGACCACCTCTCTCGACGTGCTCTCCATGACATTCTCCACCTTGCAAATGCTCCGCAGTGTCCCCACCCATTTCTCCAACTGTGAGACCCTGGCTTCCAAGAGCTGTAGCTGGAGAAACTTTATTTTTTTATATAAATTTAGAGTACCCTATTAATTTTTCCAATTAAGGGGCAATTCTAGCCTGGCCAAGCCACCTAGTCTGCACATCTTTGGGTTGTGGGGGCGAAACCCACACAAACACTGGGGGAATGTGCAAACTCCACACGGACAGTGACCCAGAGCCGAGATCGAACCTGTGACCTCGGCGCCGTAAGACAGCAGTGCTAACCCACTGCACCACCGTGTGCCCTGCTGAGGACACGTTCTGCACACATGCTGGTTTCGGGGAATGGAAATGTTCCTGGCTTCCCACATGGAGCAGGAGGAGCAAACCAAGGCTTTCAGCTCTCTTGCCATGATTCACACCTTTAGGTTAAAGCTTTGGAAGCTGCTTTAAATAGAAGCATAGAAAAAATAGGAGCAGGAGGAAGTCATTTGGCCCTTCAAGCCTGCTCCGCCATTCATTATGATCATGGCTGATCATCCAACTCAATAGCCTAATCCCGCTTCCCCCATATCCTTTGACCCCTTTGCCATCAGTGCTATATCCAATTATCTCTGTCTCTTCTTTCCTTGTCCACGACAGCACCAATTGTAGCTCTTACAGTTTATAAACCACAAAACATATTATCACTGTTAAGATAAACGTTGTGAAGACTTACCGACCTTACCCACTACTTACCAATCAGCACTCACCCTTGTCGCCACAACTGCAGCATGGCAAGACCCCTCTCTGAAGATTTAAAAGTTACAAAGCAAGCAGAACATACAAAAAACACCCATTATCGCTCTGCACCAAATTCCTACTCTGTTTCAAATTCCTGAGTTTCAAACTCACTCTGGCTATGGCTCACTCCGGATGTGGCCTCTCCCACTGCTCATGTGCAAAGTTCACTCTGAGTGCCCTTTGAAGCTCCTTTGCTAAGTAGAGCCGAGATGAGCTTAGGCTCCTGTTTCGCATGTTCGCAGAAATACGATGCCAGAGCCAGGAAACCAAAGGTAAAAAAGTCCCCACCACACCCCCCCCCCCCCCCCACCCCCGGCATGCCCCCTTCCCAGAATCTGCAGTTTTAGTTTCTCTTTTAGTCACAGACTGTCTCAAAAAAAGTGCAGGTTTTGAAACCTGTATTATTGGAGATAACAAGTCACATGTGGATGCTCCAGCCTCCACCCCTCTAGTCTCACAATTGGCATATTTCATGACAGTGGCAGTGGAGACAATCCAGAGATTACTGTCTCAATGTTTCCACTTTTAAACTTCTCCGTCGCTCCTAAAATCCAATTCCAGGACCTACTCTTTCCATGTCATTGGTGCCAAGTGCACCACAACCTTTCTGTCATTGACGGAAATTCTGCACCCTCTGCAGAATATCATTTACCCTAACAGCAGGGAGGGAAGACACTCCACAGGGCTCACAATGAGATAGCTACAGAAATGTCTGTCTGTCCGCTTAAATCTGCTGTAATTGTTTCTAGTCTTTGCTGGTTCCTCCTGTTGTGTCTCTAGTCCACTGGTGCAATGGTTGGGTTGCACTCCTTCATGGTGGACCCAATCTCAGCAGTCGCCAGTGTTGAGTATCTGTCTGAGAGTGGTTCATATCCCAAAGAACCCTCCACTTCCTCCCTCTTTCAACTCTTCCAGATGGCCACCCACCTACTTTCTTCAACCTCTCTGCCTGTGTGGTGATCACTTCCTGGAATGTAAACATCCTCCCTGATGTTCTGCAAATACTCCAGCTGTCCCTCAAACACAGAAATTCAGAGCAGAATTCAGAACTCAAACAGCTGGAAACTCTTTCTGAAAATGTGGCACCCAATATGCACGTATCATCTTGAAATTCCGCATAGATAGGGGGCGGGATTCTCTGACCCCACGCCGAGTCGGAGAATCACCAGAGGGGTGGCGAATGATGCGACGCCGCTCTGACGCCGGTCCACTGATTCTCCAATGACCAGAGAATCAGCGCCATTGGTGCCAGTGCAGTCGGCGCGGCGCCAGTAGCAGCCCCCCCCCCCCCCCCGGCAATTCTCCCCGCGCGAAGGGCCGAGTGCCTGCCATGTTAGGCCAAGTCCCTCTAGCGCCGCTCTCGTATTGTCCTACCCAGCGAGACCTTGGCGTTCATGTTGTGGGAGGTGGCCTGGTGAGGGGGGAAGGGGGGATCTGACTCCGGGGGTAGCCTACACGGTGGCCTGGCCCGCGATCGGGGCCTACCAATCGGCGAGCAGGCTTATCCCAGTGGGAGCCTATGTTCCTCCGCGCCAGACCACTGTAGCTCTCCGCCATGTTGTGTCGGGGCCGAAGCGGACCCAATGATGTGCCCATCAAGTCACTCGAGACACGATAGGAAGTAAACTGTGGCTTTAATAGACTGACAACTGAGCCTGCCTACGACCAGAAGAACTGAGGGCAGACTCACAAGGCTGCAGCACTTTATACTGCCGGTAGTGGGAGGGACCATGGGCGGAGCCATGGGCGGAGCCGAGGATGGAGCCCTGTACAAGCTCCTCATCTCCCCCTGTGGGCAGAGCCGTGCAATGGCTCACAGACAGAGCCCTCAAGGACACAACATTATACAGTGTGAACGCAATACTATACAGTGTGAATTACATGATGTACATTCACCACACCCGCGGCGCCCATCCTGATGCTCATATTGGCAACTGGAGCAGCGTGAGGCACTCCAATGCCTTGCTGTGCGGCGCAGGATCGATGATCCTAGGGGCCTGTTGACGCTGTCATAAAACGCTCCGGCGTTTACGACAACGTCAACACTTAGCCCCAGGATTGGAGAATCCCACCCAGGAATTCGAAACAATAGGGGCTGGATTCTCTCCTGGCGGGATTCTCTGTTGTGCCGGCAGCGCACCCACAACCAGGGATTTCCTGACGGCGTAGGGCTGCCCAGAATGGGAAACCCCATTGGCTGGCGGGACGGAGAATCCACCTCGGGTCTCAGTTGCCCAACCACGCTGTTTTAAAAACTTTGTTACCTCTTTTTGAATCTAGTTAGTATATGTTTAACCTCTGAAGTTGATAACTGCTTTTGCGCCTCACCTCCCATGTCTCACGTCTTGCTGTTGTGTAGAAAATGTTATGATTTTTAATATCTTCGGCATTTATTGTGTTATTCTGTGATTCAAGTTTGTGACTGTAGTTGTGTGTCTGTGTGTGTGCGATTAATTTAGTTAAACTGGGAGTTGGGTTTCTAAGGGTTGACGATAGCACCCAAAACAGATCCTATTGTTTTTTAGTTCGATCTTGCCCAGACTGTTTGTTTTTCTATCTTAGTGTCTGTGTGGTGTGTGAACAGATACAACATTCCAACACTGATCCTGGACAAGCTGAACCCGCACACCCACTGCTTTTTTTTTAACCAAGATTTGTTGTATGAGCAACTTTCATTTTTGTGAACAAGAATTACCTGCAATCCAGGATAATCTGGAGATAAGGGCCAGCTGTTAAAGTTTGTTTTCATTTATAATGTAGCAGCATTAACAATTAGAAAAGAACTCTTCCTAATTTTGCAGGAATGTAACTGGTGCAGTGTCTTTATCTTGTGTTGTGATATCTGATCACCCTATTTATAGTTTTGCAGAATTGTGGTGAGATCACATCATAGACGCTCTTAGATTAACTGTTGCAAAAATCAACGGTTGTTCATTACGCCCAGAAAAATGTAGTTAGCAAAAAACATCAAACATCAATTATACCTTTGCATTTCACTTGGGATATCAGGATCCAGTTCCAGGATTGTCTGATTGGAGAGGTAACACTGTCCACCCTTCCCAGAGCACCCCCCTCCCCACCTTTCTCCTTCCCTCGCCCCCCCCTCCTCCAATTCACTCCTTCCAATACCCCGTCCCTCTCTTGAAATTGACTCACTTCATTGAGTTCTTAAATCAGGGAATGGTTGATGATGTGCATATGGACTTTTAGAAAGCTTTTGATAAAGCATCACATAGTTCTTTTAGGAAACTTAAAGCCTATGGAGTGAAAGGCATTATGTTAGAGTGGGTAAAAACTTGGCTAAGGTACAGAGAGTGCTGGTCTAAGGTTGTTGATCAGATTGCATTGGTGGGATCAGTACTGGGAACACTGCTCTGTGCTGTCTCAGCTTTGCCTGTGATTGGACCATTTCTATGAATGGTGACACAGACTGGTTGGGCCAAATGTCCAGTCTGTCGTAACCTCTGCACATTTCTGCATACTAAATAGATGATTCCTTCCTGAAAAACTTCCAAATTCCTCCAGCTCCTCTGTAATTTCTCAAAAATGAACACTTCAGAAGTGGTTGGTTCAGCCTGCTCAGGTGTCAGAATGTAAACCTACTGATTCAAATTTAAATTTCACAAACATTATGAAACAAACCAGATGGGCAGCATGGTAGCACAGTGGTTAGCACTGTTGCTTCACAGCTCCAGGGTCCCAGGTTCGATTCCCGGCCTGGGTCACTGTCTGTGCAGAGTCTGCACGTCCTCCCCGTGTGTGCGTGGGTTTCCTCCGGGTGCTCCGGTTGCCTCCCACAAGTCCCGAAAGACGTGCGGGGTTAGGTGAATTGGACATTCTGAATTCTGCCTCTGTACCCAAACAGGCGCCGGAATGTGGTGACTAGGGGATTTTCACAGTAACTTCATTGCAATGTTAATGTAAGCCTACTTGTGGCAATAAAGATTATTATGATTATTAGATTTAGAATAAAAAACGTGTTCAGTAAACATCACGTCACTCACCAATCAGCAGCTTCTTGTGCAGTTCTTCCTCCAGTCGCAGATAAAGCTTTCTGTCTGCAGAGACACAGGTAAACCAGTAACTCACAAAGTCAGATATTAGGGGCAAAGTTTATCTCCATCACAGAGTGTGATCTGGAAGAGTGGATCCATGGAATGAAAGTTTGTCCTGTGGTTGATTTCCAGTCATGTGATCAAGGGAAACCATTACACCAGTAAGAAATAAGAAAAAGGACGAGCCGGCCAATCAACCGTTCCTGCTCACTCCTCCGCTCACTCAGAGTCTGCCTAATAGAACATAGAACGATACAGCGCAGTACAGGCCCTTCAGCCCTCAATGTTGCACCGACATGGAAAAAACTAAAGGCCATCTAACCTACACTATGCCCTTATCATCCATATGCTTATCCAATAAACTTTTAAATGCCCTCAATGTTGGCGAGTTCACTACTGTTGCAGGTAGGGCATTCCACGGCCTCCATCCGCGCGAGAAGGCTCTCACTGTCCACCCTATCTAACCCTCTGATCATTTTGTATGCCTCTATTAGGTCACCTCTTAACCTTCTTCTCTCTAACGAAAACAACCTCAAGTCCATCAGCCTTTCCTCATAAGATTTTCCCTCCATACCAGGCAACATCCTGGTGATCTTCTCCTTCAACATCATTTTGTGCATTATCCCCCTATCCCTTTATGTTGCTAATTTGTAGAAGTATGTTGATCTCTGTCTTGAGCATACTGAGTGACTCAGCTTCTACAGCCCTCTGGGTGAACAAATTCCTCTTCATCCCAGTCCTCAATGGCCTGCCTCTTATTCTGAGACAGTGGTCTCACCACACCCCCTCCCAGGCAAGAGAAATATCCTTTCTGCATCTGTGTTGTCAAAGAATTTTGTTTGATTGAATGAGATCACCTCTCATTCTCCTAAACCCCAGAGAATAAAGATCCAGTCTATTTAATCTTTCCTCATAGGACAATCCCTTCTCCCCAGAAATCTATTTGATGAACATTCACTGCACTCCCTCTATTACAAGTATATCTTTCCTTAGGTAAGTGGACCAAAACTGCACACAACACGCCAGGCGTAGTCTCACCAAGGCTCCATATAATTGAAATAAGACATCTCTACTCCTATCCTATATGCAACAAGTCCTGTGTGTCCTTGTCCACTAGACACTGAAGGTAAGCGTGCAGGTACAGCATGCAGCAAAGAAGGCAAATGGTCTTCATAGCGAGAGGATTCGAGTCTTGCTGCAATTATACAGGGCCTTGGTGAGGCTACACCTGGAATATTGTCTGCAGTTTTGGTCTCCTGATGTGAGGAAGGATGTTCTTTCGATAGAAGGAGTGGAGAGAACGTTTACCAGACTGATTCATGGATGGCAGGACCGCCATATGAGGAGAGATTGAGTCAGTTAGGATTAGTTCAGAAGACTGATGGGGGATCTCATAGAAACCTAGAAAATTCCAACAGGACTGGACAGGGTAAATGCAAGAAGAATGTTCCCAATGGAGGTGTCCAGAACCAGGGGTCACAGTCTGAGGATATGAGGTAAACCATTTAGGACCGAGATGAGGAGAAATTCTTTCACCCAGAGAAAGCCCATGGAATTTGCCACTACAGAAAGTAGTTGGGGCCAAAACATTGTATGTTTTCAAAAGGAATTAGATACAAGTCTTGGGACAAGTGAGACCAAAGGATATGGGAGGAAAGGTGGGAACAGGCTATAGAGTTGGATGATCAGCCATGATCACAATGACTGGCGGAGCAGGCTGAAAAGGCTGAATGACCGCCTCCTGCTCCTATTTTCTATGTTTCTATGCTCAAATCCCCTTGTAATCAAAGACAACATACTAAATATCTAAATTTCACAGCCCCCAAGGGCACAATTTCAGTGGGAGGTACATAAAATATGAAGGTCCCCAGCCCACCATCTTCTTACCCACCCATGAGCTGCTCCAGGTTACAGGTAGATGGGTAGATGCCATAATCAGCAGCCCACCCGCTATATTCAATGAATAGTGCAAGACCAATAGCTGACTGGGTTATTACACTGTCCACACCATTAGTCTGTTGGTGTGAGCAGGAGGCCGGGGGTGAGCAGGTCGGTTTTTAAGGTCCAGTTGAAAAAGGCGGAATCAATTGGGGTGTGCCTTTTGTGCATCAGAGGCACACAGGTCACCTTCATTCTTCACAGTCTTCCCACTAAAACCTACTTCCCCACCCCCCCCATTTTTCACCGTGCGTTCTCTGATCCCTCTCCAACCTAGAAGCCCAGGGCTGATCAATAAGGGGGTCAGAGGTTATGGGGAGAATGGGGATGAGAAAAATATCAGCCATGGTTGAATGGCGGAGAAGACTCGATGGGCTGAGTGGCCTAATTCTGCTTCTATGTCTTATGGTCTTATAGACTGATCCTTCTCTGGCAGCCATTATGTAACTTCCTGCTGCTCCTTCCAGTCCCAGCTGTGGCCAATACTGAGGTCTGGCACTGACAGAACTGCTAGAGCTTCTGGCCAATCAGATTATTCCTCTTGGTTCCACCAAAATAATTTCAAACTTAACTTTGTGGGCCTGTTTGGCAAAACGGATAATGTAGTAATCCACGGGAGGCATGAGTTCCATCACCACACCAATATTTATTTACAATAACGATATTACAGGAGCAGCTACAAACAGTGCTGCTAGCAGTCCAGTCAACTTAAGACTCTCACAAAGCCTACACAGGTGATTATATGGGCCCCCTCAATGAGCTATCATTGAGGGAGCTCATACTCCAATTGGCCAACCAATAAAGCCAATTGGAGTTCATTACACCCCTCCCCCCCAAGGTCCGAGGAATTCCTGCCAGCTGGCATTCCTCTGAGCTTCTTCCTGCTCCTCATGTCTGGGTCTGTCACCTCTGTGTCGTCCGCCGGGTCATTCTCCGAAGTGGGCGGGGTGTACCTTATAGGTGCCCGTCTTTTCCTTGACGACCTCCTTGGAAGTTGTTCTTCCTCCTCCTCGGGGAGAGGTGTCGCGGCGGCCTCGTCGAGTGTGTCCATCTCCAACTCTGATGACTGGATGATGGGGTCTGGAGAAATTGCTCGGGGCTGGGGTGTGGGTATCCTTTCCATCTGGGCTATCCCAGCTTGAGGCGGTCCTGCTTCGCCTGCCTCCAGGTGTGGTTCCGCTGCCCTTATTTGGTCTAGGTGTTTCTTCAGCACCTTACCACCTATTGAAACCTCATAGGATATGGGCCTTGTTTGGGACTCTACCGTGCCTTTGACCCACGTTGGTCATTCCCATAATTCTTGACCCAAACCAGTGCCCCCACCTGGAAATGTCTCTGCTGCCGACTATTATCATGCCCCCTGCGTTGGGCCTCCTGTTGTTTCTCCACTTTCCCCGTTAAATTTGGGAAAAGGAGACTCAGCCTCGTTCGCAGCCGCCTTCCCATTAAGAGTTCAGCTGGCGGTATGCCCGTTGTGGAATGCGGTGTGGTCCTGTAATCAAACAGCCAGCGGGAGAGCTTTGTGTCTATTGACGCTGCCGGCTGCTTCTTGAGTCCCGCTTTAAGTGTCTGGACCGCTCTCTCTGCCAGGCCGTTGGTCGCTGGATGGTAAGGGGCCGTTTTGATGTGACGGACTCCGTTTTCCTTCAGGAATTTCCCAAATTCCCCACTTGTGAATGCCGTTCCGTTGTCCGACACCAATACCTCCGGAAGTCTATGTGTTGTAAACGAGGCCCTGAGCTTTTCAATTGTCGATGCTGCGCTTGCCGTGTTTACCCGGTGGACGTCCAACCATTTGGAGTGGGCGTCCACTATCACCAAAAACATTGAGCCCATGAAAGGGCCGGCGTGGTCAATATGCAGGCGGGTCCACGGTCTGCCTGGCCATTCCCACGGGTGCAATGGCGCTGCTGGTGGCACTCTTTGCCCCTGTTGGCACTCCTGGCACCGACGTACCAAGGCTGCTATGTCTGTGTCCAAACCTGGCCACCAAACGTAGCTTCGAGCTAGCATCTTCATTTTAGACACCCCTGGGTGTCCGTGATGTAACTCAGTTAAGATTGCCTGACGGCCCTGAGCTGGGACAATTACCCGGGCTCCCCATAATAGGATACCGTCTTCTACGGTTATTTGGTCCCTTCTGCTCCAGTATGGGTGCATCTGGGGCTCCACTGGTCTTTCCAGTTCCCCTGTTAGCAGTAAATGCTTCATCTTGGCTAAAACTGAGTCTTTTTGCGTCCACAACCGAATATGTTGTGCGTCTACTGGTAGGGTGTCCAAAAAATTTAGAGTCATTACTGTCTCCTCTACTTTTGGTATTTGCGGCGGAGTGTCCGGGAGGGGAAGTCTGCTCAAAGCATCTGCATTTGCTACTCGCGTTCCCGGTCTGTGCTCCAGAATGTATCTATACACCGCCAGTAGCAACGCCCAGCGTTGGATTCTAGCTGATGCAATCGGGGGTATTGACTTGTCTTCTTTTAATAACCCTAATAACGGCTTATGGTCCGTCACTATGATGAATTTCCGCCCGTACAGATACTGGTGAAATTTTTTTACTGCGAATATCACCGCCAGTCCTTCCTTCTCGATTTGGGCGTACTTCCTCTAAGCCATCGCCAAGGTCCTCGAAGCATAGGCTGGCCGTTCTTCCCCATTCCTTCCTCTATGGGCTAAGACGGCTCCTACCCCATAGGGGGATGCATCACATGTGACCACCAACTCCTTCCTTGGGTCATAATGCTCTAGGACATTTTCGGATGACAGCTGTTCCTTAATGTCCCTAAATGCTCGGTTTTGACGGGTGGACCATTTCCATTCTTGCCCCTTGTTTGGTAGCTGGTGGAGGGGTTCTAGGATGGATGCCCTATTTTCAATAAATTTTCCATAATAGGTTACCAACCCTAGAAATGATCGTAACTCCTGGACCGTGGTGGGAGCTGGGGCTTCTTTTATTGCCCTTACTCTGTCTTCTAATGGATGTAAGCCTGACTCATCTACTCTATATCCCAGGTACGTCACTTGTGGGGCCAGAAAAACACATTTTTCCCTTTTTAGCCGTATGCCTGCCTTTGCGAAATGCCTGAGCACTTCCTCCAGGTTCCTTAAGTGTTCCCTGTTTAATTCCGTGATTAAGACATCGTCCAAATAAATCGCCACCTGCGGTAGTCCCTGCATAATATTTTCCATCGTACGCTGGAATATAGCGCAGGCTGATGACACTCCAAAAGGTAGCCTAGTATAACGAAAAAGGCCCTTCAGGGTGTTGATCGTAGCGAACTTCTGGGAGCCCTTGTCCAGTTTTAACTGCAGGTAGGCATGGCTCATGTCTAGTTTCATGAACAAAAGCCCACCTGCCAATTTGGCATATAGGTCGTCTATTTTTGGGATTGGGTATTTGTCCAGCAGTGCGTATTTGTTTACTGTCTGTTTGAAATCCCCACAGAGACGTATCGAGCCGTCTGGCTTCAAAATTGGTATCACCGGCGCTGCCCATTCCGAAAACTGTACTGGTCTGATAATGCCGTCGCGCCGTAACCTTTCTATTTCGTCATCTACTTTCTTCCTTAATGCAAAAGGTACCGACCTGGCCTTACAAAATTTCGGAAGGGCTTCTGGGTCCACGTGCAAAGTTGCTTTGGCGCCTATGATTTCCCCCAAACCTTCCTGGAAGACCTCCGGGTAGTTTTGGAGTACTCCACTCAACTGCCCGCTTCCACTCTGGAGAATTTTCATCCAATCTAATTTTAGGTCTTTCAGCCAGTTCCGTCCAATTAAGCTCGGTCCGGAGCCCTCCACTATCGTCAACGGTAATCTGAGCAATTGTTTCTCATATTCCACAGGTACATGAGTCGTGCCTAGAACTTCCAGGGGTTCCCCTGTGTAGGTTTTAAGTTTCGACGATGTTTTTGTTAGGGTTAGTGGCTGGAGTCCATCTTTGATTTTTCTAAATGCTGCCACTCCCATTACTGATACAGCCGCACCCGTGTCTATTTCCATTATTGTCGGCCGCCCGTTCACCCGTGGGGTAATCCTAATGGGTTCTGCTTTCTTCGTTGTAATATTATATAATTGTTCCCCTTCAGAGGAGGATGGGGCATCTAGGTTGTGTACTTCCCTGCGTCCCCACCTGCTATTCCTCTTTTGCCACCTCCTTCTAGGGTTTCTGTCGTTGTTACCCCACTCTGTCTGGTGCCAGAAACGGTCCTTCTCTGTTGGGGGAGCCTCAGCCGGTACGTCCCTGTCTCCAGTTAGTCCTGGCAGACTTGGGGGCAGTTCTGGGGTTTTCCTTTTTCCCTCTATTCCTCAGGTTTTTCCTGAGAGTGGCTATCTGGTAGCAGGACCCGTTGTGGTAGTCCCTCTCACAGGTATCTACCTCCATTGGCATGCCCTGTAGTTCCTGCGCCCCACTTGCTGCCTTTTCTAGGGACAGTGCGAGCTGTAACGCCTGCCTGCAGTCTAGCTCCGTTTCCGCCAACAGGCGTTTCTGTATTGTGAAGTCGTTTATACCACACACTAACCGGTCCCGAAGCATTTCATTTAGCGTCGGGCTGAACTCACATTTTTCCGCCAGCCTTCTCAGGCGGGTCAAGAAATTTGTGGCTGACTCCCTGTCTTCCCGCTTTGCTGTGTAGAATCTGTACCTATACAAAATGAGGGGTGGTTTTGGGTCGTAGTGCTCTTTCACCAATTCCGTTACTTCTTGGAAAGTTTTCGTGTCCGGCGCATCGGGATAAGTCAGACTACGTATAATGGCGAAAGCGGAGGGTCCGCAAGCCGACAGCAGGATAAGCTGTCTCCTTTCGTCTGTCAGTATATCATTTGCCCGGAAGAAGTAACACATTCTCTCCATATACTGGGACCAGTCCTCAATAGCCGGGTCGAATGCCTCTAACCTCCCAAAAAACGGCATTTTTAAAATGGCAAGGCTTACCCTCCGAGTGCGGCAGCTGGTCTCCGCAAAATTCGTAGTTTACCTCGTCGCCACTGTAGTAATCCACGGGAGGCAGGAGTTCCGTCACCACACCAATATTTATTTACAATAATGATATTACAGGAGCAGCTACAAACAGTGCTGCTAGCAGTCCAGTCAACTTAAGACTCTCACAAAGCCTACACAGGTGATTATATGGGCCCCCTCAATGAGCTATCATTGAGGGAGCTCATACTCCAATTGGCCAACCAATAAAGCCAATTGGAGTTCATTACAGATAATAATTTGCATATTAAAGAGGCAGATTGAATTATTTCAGCAATACAAGCTGAATTTAAAATGGTCATGGTTCACGTGATAACACATTGTTCTCCTTACCAATAACCGTTCACCCCTTATCTCAGATACTGTCCTGAAAAATCTGACCAGCTAAGTTATATTGCTCCTCTCGACCAGCACATCATTACATTCAGTCCCATATATTGCAACAGTAACTACACTTTGGGGCTACATTGTTGATTGTGAAGGTCTTTGGAACCTCCTACGCTCACAAAAGGTGTTCAGGAAATGAAAGTTCTTTCTTTAATATTCCAGATGTGACTTTGTTGTCAACTTGATTTTGTTTTTGTTTTTATACATAAAGCCACAAACTCTCTGAGCAATGTTCTGGCCAAAGTATTAAATATAGCTTGCTTTGAAAATGTGAGGTACTTGTTTTGCAAAGTCTGATCCACGGTTCCCCGATGCGAGAATTATTTTACAATCGGCAGGTGCAGAATTAAAAGCATTTCTTTCAGAAACAAAGTTTGTTTTGAACTCTCAGTGTGGAAATCTCTAAATAAATGGCCTGGGAGATGGTGAAAGTTATCTAATTGTTCCATTTAACTATTGGCCCAAGTATTACCCCTTCATTCATCACTGTTTAGATGAAGCTTTTGGGTTTTCTAATTATGGCATTGAAGGTTTGTTATTACCAGAATAAAATAAATGAACTGAAAAAACTCCTCCATAAATGTGTCTAACTCTTAATCATATTGTAGCTTATTAGTTCATTAAACAGCTGCTATGTCACAGTCAATATTACTCTCAGAGAAATACAAAGATATTACACAGAGAAGGCCATTTGGCCTACATGTCTGTGCTAGCTCTTTGAAGGAGCTACCCAATTAAGTGCCCCCTGCCTTTTGTCCAGAGTTCTTTCCCCCTTCAAGTATTTATCCAATTGTCTTTTGAAATTTATTTTTGAACCTGCTTCTCCTGCCCTCTCATGCAGCACACTGCAGATCCCGGGCAGGATTCTCCGTCTGTTCACGGCAGCGGAATTCTCGGGTCCTGCTGCAGAGAATCGGAGGTTTGGCGGATTGCCAGATTCTTCATCCTCACCAGCAGCAGCACCGGGACAGATAATCCCAGCCCACAATTTACTGCCTAACAAAAATTCTCTCTATCTCACCTCGGGTTCTTTTGCTAATTGACATAAACCTGTGTTCACTGGTTACTAATTCTCTAATCTCACTAAAATCTTGAACAATTAAAGCCATTTCTGAACATTTTTGTAAAAACAGCTGTCAAATCTTTTATAAGTTCCAGATCCAATGGATGAAGAATCCAACCATCAGTAAAGTAAATTTAAAAAGTTACGGTCCAATTACTTACGCTAAATGTTCTGGATAACCCATGGAAAGAATGGATTCCAGCAAGGAGAAGGTGCTTCTACATTTTAACTGAGCGGAGTACCCTGCATGTAGCTCTGCCTTACTCTCCGCCATCTCACAGCTTCTTCAACAGCACAAGTAGGTTGCACTCAAACCTCAAACACCCATATGACCTTTTTGACAGATGGCTTCCTGTCAGTGCTGCTAAAGTTTACCCACCATAAGCGATGATAATTTGCACAAAATGTTGGAAAGATTGTTATATTATAAAGAGCAATAATTTCAGTTTGATCTTTTAATTTTGCAGTTTATAAACTATTTTGTTGATATTTATATAAATTTGATACAAAATGTGAACCAAACATTTTAATTTAGTGCAACTATGCAAAAGTGTAAAAGGAATTTGTAGCTTGGTAGGTCACAGGCTTTTATTCATTCTGGGGATATGAGTTTTGCAGGGTTGACATGTATTGTACATCGCCAGTTACTCTAAGATGTTACTGGTGGGTGGTGGGTGCCTGGAACGCCTTACCAACGGAGGTGGTAGAGGCGGGCACGATAGCATCATTTAAGATGCATCTAGACAGATATATGAACGGGCGGGGAACAGAGGGAAGTAGACCTTGGAAAATAGGAGACAGGTTGAGATAAAGGATCTGGATCGGCGCAGGCTGGGAGGGCCGAAGGGCCTGTTCCTGTGCTGTAATTTTCTTTGTTCTTTGTTCTATAACTGAGTGTTTTAACAGATTGCTTCAGAAAGAAGAGCCACCACATAGAAAAGAAAAAGAATAACATTTTAATATCCAGTGTGTAAGTATTTGAGGCGCGATGTGGAGTCAGTGTTGTGGGAAGTACAGGTGACTTTGGACGAATGGTTCCCCAAAGGTCACCACCATTGAGGGTGTTTCTTATATTCTGTCTCAGTTTTGACAGAGTCTCAATGATAGAGATTGATCACAGACATTGGTCAAAGTTAAGGGGAGAGTTTTGTTCTATAGGTTAGAGTATAAATTGCCTCATGAAAAAGTATTTAGTTTTTATATTCTTTCACAGGTTAAGGATATCCCTGGCTGGGCCAATATTTGTTGCCCATCCCTAAGTGCCTTTGAGAAGTTGGTGGTGAACCATCTTCTTCAGCCGCTGCAGTCCATGTGATATAGACACGCCCTCAGAGTTGGTAGGGAGGGAGTTCCAGGATCTATTATTTCTGTATTTTGGGCCTACCAGAATGATACAATATGTATTAATGATTTTAATGATTCTTATAGAGCCTGATATCTTTCAAAAATCAATTTGAACTCCCAGTGCTGATTAGCTGAGGGTGACACAAGGGGCAGGATTCTCTGACCCCTCCCGCTGGGTCGGAGAACCGCCGGTCGGCAGCCGCTAGCAGCGGCAATTCTCCGTATCGTGATGGGCCAAGTGGCCGCCCGTTTTCGGCGGGTCACGTCGGCGTATGTTACGACAGGTCCTTACCCGCGTGACCTGGCTCCGTGGGCGGACTCCAGGGTCCTCGGGGGGATCTGGCCCCAGGGGTTGCCCCCATGGTGGCCTGGCCCACGATCGGAACTCACTGATCCATGGGCGGACCTCTGCCATGGGAGCAGTCTATTCCTCCGCGCCGGCTGGCGTACTGGTCCACGATGGCAAGCACACGCTGGCACTCCTGCGAATGCGCCAACTCATGCCGGCCAGTGGAGGCCCTTCGGCGCCGGTTAGTGTGGCGCCAAGCCACTTCCACGCCGGCCGGCGCCGCACAAATCACTCCGGCACTGGCCCCTCAAGGTGCGAGGATTCCGCATCTTCGGAGCGGCCCAATGCTGGAGTGGTTCACACCACTCCTTCACGCCGGAGTTGCCCGGCCCGCCGGTTTCCGAAGAATCCCACCCATGATATCACAGTTTGAGAATTGTACTGGAACATATATTCTAAAAGCAACATTGATTAAGCTGTTTGGATGGTGTTTGGATAAGCAACTTCCAAACCTGGAACCTCTACCATCTCCAAGGCCAAGGGCAACAGGTGTAGATAAACACGACCACCTGCAATTTCCCCTCCAAACCACACACCAATATATCATCATTGCTTCACTGTCGATAGGTCATGATCCTGGAACTCCCTCCTTAACAGTTCTGAGGGTGTACCTGTACCATATGGACTATAGCGGCTCATAAAGGTGGTTCACCACGACCTTCTCAAAGGTAATTAAGGACGGTCAACAAATGCTGGCCCTGTCAAGGATATTCTAATTCTGTGAAACAATAAAAAAATTGCTTTTTCAGGAGGCAATTCATGCAGGACAAAACTCTCCCCTTATGTTTGCACTGAGTGCTGAATTTGGGTGCATTTTGAGTGCTATAGTGAGAGTTTGGTGACTGAGGGAGTTCGGTGAAAAGGGAGTAAGGTGCTCCTTTACATTTCATTTCCTACATTTCCTCAAAGAGGGTGAAGGGAGCCGGGAGTTTACCGAGACTACAGCTGACTGGGAGCAGAGTGGGAGGGCGGAGTTCCAGTTGGTCCACAGGGCAGCTGTATTCTGTAAGGTAAGAGGGGATGGAGGCTAGGGCAGTTGCACGCCCCTCCTGTAGGATGTGGGTGATGAGGGATACCACCGGTGTCCCCGCTGACTATACCTGCGGGAAGTGCAGCCAACTCCAGCTCCTCAGAGACCGTGTTAGGGAACTGGAGCTGGAGCTGGATGAACTTCGGATCATCCAGAAGGCAGAGGGGGTTATCGAGAAGAGTTACAGGGAGGTAGCCACACCCAAGGTACTGGACAAGAGTAGCTGGGTTACAGTCAGGGGAAAGAAAACTAACAGGCAGACAGTGCAGGGATCCCTCGTGGCCGTTCACCTTCAAAACAAGTATACCGTTTTGGATGCTGATGGGGGGGATGACCTACTGGGGGAAGGCCCCAGCGGCCAGGACTCTGGTACTGAGTCTGGCTCTGGGGCTCAGAAGGGAAGGGGGAGAATAGAAAAGCAATAGTAATAGGAGATTCAATGGTTAGGGGAATAGATAAGAGATTCTGTGGTCTCGAGCGAGACTCCCGGAAGATATGTTGCCTCCGGGTGCCAGGTCCAGGGATGTCTCGGATAGTGTCTTCAGGATCCTTAAGGGGGAGGGGGAGCAGCCAGAAGTCGTGGTGCACATTGGTACCAACGACGTAGCTAGGAAAAGGGGTGTGGATGTAATAAACGAGTTTAGGGAGTTAGGGTGGAAGTTAAAAGCCAGGACAGACAGAGTTGTCATCTCTGGTTTGTTGCTGGACTAACGTGATAGCGAGGCTAGGAATAGGGAGAGAGTGCAGTTGAACATGTGGCTGCAGGAATGGTGTAGGAGGGAGGGCTTCAGGTATTTGGATAATTGGAGCGCATTCTGGGGAAGGTGCGACCTGTACAAGCAGGAGGGATTGCATCCGAACCAGAGGGGCACCAATATCCTGGGAGAGAGGTTTTCTAGCACTCTTCGGGAGGGTTTGAACTAATTTGGCAGGCGAATGGGAACCGGATTTGTAGTCCAGCAACTAAGGAAGCCGATGTTCAGGATGCCAAAGCGTGTAGTGATGCAGTGGGGAAGGTAACACTGACAAAGGAGAGTACTTGCAGGCATGGAGATGGGTTGAAGTGTGTATACTTCAATGCAAGAAGCATCAGGAATAATGTAGTTGAACTTAAGGCATGGATGAGTACTTGGGACTACGATATGGTGGCCATCACGGAAACTTGGATAGAAGAGGGGCAGAAATGGTTGTTGGAGGTCCCTGGTTATAGATGTTTCAATAAGATTAGGGAGGATAGTAAAAAAGGTGGGGGGGGGGGGGGGGGTGGCATTGTTAATGAGAGATAGTATAACAGCTGCAGAAAGGCAGTTCGAGGGGGATCTGCCTACTGAGGTAATATGGGTTGAAGTCAGAAATAGGAAAGGAGCAGTCACCTTGTTGGGAGTTTTCTATAGGCCCCCCAATAGCAGCAGAGATGTGGAGGAACAGATTGGGAAACAGATTTTGGAAAGGTGCAGAAGTCACAGGGTAGTAGTCATGGGTGACTTCAACTTCCCAAACATTGAGTGGAAACTCTTGAGATCAAATAGTTTGGATGGGGTAGTGTTTGTGCAGTGTGTCCAGGAAGCTTTTCTAACACAGTATGTAGATTGTCCGACCAGAGGGGAGGCCATATCGGATTTGGTACTTGGTAATGAACAAGGGCAAGTGATAGATTTGTTAGTGGAGGAGCATTTTGGAGATAGTGACCACAATTCTGTGACTTTCACTTTAGTAATGGAGAGGGATAGGTGCAACAGGGCAAGGTTTACAATTGGGGGAAGGGTAAATACGATGCTGTCAGACAAGAACTGAAGTACATAAGTTGGGAACATAGGCTGTCAGGGAAGGACACAATTGAAATGTGGAACTTGTTCAAGGAACAGATACTACGGGCGCGATTCTTCGAAACGGAGAGAAACAGCCGACGCCGGAGTGAAACCAGGAGTGTTTCATTCCGGCGTCGGAGGCCGCTCCTTGCCCCCTATTCTCCCCCACCCCCCCTCACCCCCGGGGGGCTAGAAGTGGCGGTGCGTGAATCTCGCGCGCCGGGCCTTGACGCTTGCGTCAAAGTGGCGTGCCAAGAATGACGCGGCCGGCGGCGCCTAAGTGACGTCAGCCGCGCATGCGCAGGTTGGCTGGCTCCAACCCGCGCATGTGCAGTTGCCGTCTTCCCCTCCGCTGCCTCGCAAGACATGGCGGCTTGATCTTGCGGGGCGGCGGAGGGAAAAGAGTGCGTCTCTTAGAGACGCCGGCCCAACGATCGGTGGGCACCAATCGCGGGCCAGTCACCTCATGAGCACGCCCGTGGCGCTCGATCCTCCCTCCGTCCCCCCACAGGCCCCACACTTACCGGTCGCGCGATCTTCACGCTGGCAGCGACCAGGTGTGGTTGACGCCAGCGTGAACCAGTCGGGTTCGCCAGGCCACTCGGCCCATCCGGGCCGGAGAATCGCCGGTCGCCGTGAAAAACGGCGAGCGCCGATTCTCCGAGCAGCGTCACGCAAAACGCGACAGGCCATTTTGGGGGGCGTGGGAGAATCGCGGGGGGGGTGCCAGGGAAGCGTGTCGTGAATCACCCGGCCCTCCCGCGATTCTCCCACCCGGCGTGGGGAGCGAAGAATCGCGCCCTACGTGTCCTTGATATGTATGTCCCTGTCAGGCAGGGAAGAGATGGTCAAGTGAGGGAACCGTGGTTGACAAGAGAGGTTGAATGTCTTGTAAGGCTGAGGAAACAAGGTTCAGACAGGGCGCTTAAGGGATACAAGATAGCCAGGAGGGAACTGAAGAAAAGGATTAGGAGAGCTAAGAGAGGGCTAAGAGAGGGCATGAAAAACCTTTGGCGGGCAGAATCAAGGAAAACCCCAAGGCCTTTTACACAAATGTGAGAAATATGAGAATGGCTAGAGCGAGGATGGGTCCGATCAAGGACAGTAATGGGAGATTGTGTATTGAGTCTGAAGAGGTAGGAGAGGTCTTGAACAAGTACTTTTCTGAAGTATTTATGAATGAGAGGGGCCATATTGTTGGAGAGGACAGTGTGAAACAGACTGGTAAGCTCGAGGAGATACTTGTTAGGAAGGAAGATTTGTTGCGCAGTTTGAAAAACATGAGGATAGACAAGTCCCCCGGGCATGATGGGATATATCCAAGGATTCTATGGAAAGCAAGAGATGAAATTGCAGAGCCGTTGGCAATGATCTTTTCGTCCTCACTGTCAACAGGGGTGGTACCAGGGGATTGGAGAGTGGCGAATGTCTTGCCCCTGTTCAAAAAAGGGAATAGGGATAACCCTGGGAATTACAGGCCAGTTAGTCTTACTTCTGTGGTAGGCAAAGTAATGGAAAGGGTACTGAGGGACAGGATTTCTGAGCATCTGGAACGACACTGCTTGATTAGAGATCATCAGCATGGATTTGTGAGGGGTAGGTCTTGCCTCACAAGTCTTATTGAATTATTTGAGGAGGTGACCAAGCATGTGGATGAAGGTAAAGCAGTGGATGTAGTGTACATGGATTTTAGTAAGGCATTTGATAAGGTTCCCCATGGTAGGCTTATGTAGAAAGTAAGGAGGCATGGGATAGTGGGAAATTTGGCCAGTTGGATAATGAACTGGCTAACCAATAGAAGTCAGAGAGTGGTGGTGGATGGCAAATATTCAGCCTGGAGCCCAGTTACCTGTGGTGTACCGCAGGGATCAGGTCTGGGTCCTCTGCTGTTTGTGATTTTCATTAATGACTTGGATGAGAGACTTGAAGGGTGGGTCAGTAAATTTGCAGACGATACGAAGATTGGTGGAGTTGTGGATAGTGAGGAGGGCTGTTGTCGGCTGCAAAGAGACATAGATAGGATGCAGAGCTGGGCTGAGAAGTGGCATATGGAGTTTAACCCTGAAAGGTGTGACGTTGTCCATTTTGGAAGGAAAAATATGAATGCGGAATACAGGGTTAACGGTAGGGTTCTTGGCAATGTGGAGGAGCAGAGAGATCTTGGGGTCTATGTTCATGGATCTTTGAAAGTTGCCTTTCAAGTGGATAGAGCTGTGAAGAAGGCCTATGGTGTGCTCGTGTTCATTAGCAGAGGGATTGAATTTAAGAGCCTTGAGGTGATGATGCAGCTGTACAAAACCTTGGTAAGGTCACATTTGGAGTACTGTGTGCAGTTCTAGTTGCTTAATTTTAGGAAGGATGTGGAAGCTTTGGAAAAGGTGCAAAGTAGATTTTCCAGGATGTTGCCTGGAATGGAGAGTAGGTCTGATGAGGAAAGGTTGAGGGTGCTGGGCCTTTTCTCATTAGAACGGAGAAGGATGAGGGGCGACTTGATAGAGGTTTATAAGATGATCAGGGTAATAGATAGAGTAGACAGTCAGAGACTTTTTCCCCGGGTGGAACACACCATTACAAGGGGACATAAATTTAAGGTGAATGGTGGAAGATATAGGGGGGATGTCAGAGGTCGGTTCATTACCCAGAGAGTACTGGGGGCATGGAATGCACTGCCTGTGGAAGTAGTTGAGTCGGAAACATTAGGAACCTTCAAGCGGCTATTGGATAGGTACATGGATTACGGTAGAATGATGGGGTGTAGATTAATTTGTTCTTAATCGAGGACAAATGTTCGGCACAACATCGTAGGCCGAAGGGCGTGTTCTGTGCTGTATTTTTCTATGTTTTGTGTGATTAACTTGTACTACAACTGCAAATCCCTGCTTCACACCATCTCTCAAATGGACCCTCTACTATCCTGGAACCAATCCAAAATGATTCTCAGCCCCTGGGGGTTTATTTCTGATGTTTACTTTTCCCAGTCTCGTAACTTTTAACCCCAGAACTATTTTCACATTGAGGTTTTTCCGAGAGATTCTCCCTCCAGCTTAATCCCCACAATTTGGTCTTTTCAATCAGAGTGCAAGTTTCCACTCATGTTCATGTAGTATAATGTGGCTAAATGTGAGGTTATCCACTTTGGTAGCAAAAATAGGAAGGTAGATTATTATTTGAATGGGTGTAAATTGAGAGAGGCGGATAATCAACGAGACCTTGATATCCTCGTGCATCAGTTGCTGAAAGCAAGCGCGCAGGTACAGCAGGCAATAAAGAAAGCAAATGGTATGTTGGCCTTCATAGCGAGAGGATTTGAGTCTAGGAATAGAGATATTTTACTGCCATTTTATAGGGAATTGCTGAGGCCACACCTAGAGTATTGTGGGCAGTTTTGGTGTCATCTGAGGAAGGATGTTCTTGCTATGGAGGGAGAGCAGCAAGGATTTACCAGACTGATTCCTGGGATGGCGGGACTGTCATATGAGGAGAGACTATGTTGGTTAGGATTATATTCATTGGAGTTTAGAAGAGTGAGAGGGGATCTCAGAGAAACTTACAAAACTCTAACAGGATTAGACCGGGTAGATTCAGAAAGAATGTTCCCGATGGTGGGGGAGTCCAGAACTAGGGGTCATAGTTTGAGGATCAAGGTTAAACCTTTTAGGACTGAGGTGAGGAGAAATTTCTTCACCCAGAGAGCGGGGAATCTGTGGAATTCACTCCCACAGGAAGTAGTTGAGGCCCAAATGTTGTGTAATTTCAAGAAGGAATTAGATATAGCTCTTGGGGTTAAAGGGATCAGGGGATATGGGGGGGAAGGCGGGATCAGAGTATTAAACGTGATCATCAGACATAATAAATGGCGGAGCAGGCTCGAAGGGCCAAATGGCCTCCTCATGCTTCTATTTTCTCTGTATGTTTCTATATGGAGCCCTTCTCCTCACTTCCTTCGGCGCTTAAGGATCAACAATTGGTCTTTAATGCTCCTTTCTCTAAAGGAGAGGTGGCTATATCCATGAAGGAGCTCCAACCAGACAATCAAAGAATGTACAGTGCAGAAGGAGGCCATTTGGCCCATCGAGTCTGCACCGGCTCTTCGAAAGAGCACCCTACCTAAGGTCCACACCTCCACCCTATCCCCATAACCCAGTAACCCCACCCAACACTAAGGGCAATTTTGGACATTAAGGGCAATTTATCATGGCCAATCCACCTAACCTGCACATCTTTGGACTGTGGGAGGAAACCGGAGCACCCGGAGGAAACCCACGCACATACGGGGAGGATGTGCAAACTCCGCACAGACAGTGACCCAAGCTGGGAATCGAACCTGGGACCCTGGAGCTGTGAAGCAATTGTGCTAACCACAATGCTACCGTGCTGCCCCAAGATCCTGGGTCGGATGGTTTGGGTGGGAGTTTTACAGGGAATTTAAGGACTTGCTGAAAGATCCATTAATTGGTTCGTGCAACCTGGAGACAGTGGCATAGTGGTATTGTCACTGGGCTATTGATCAGAGAGCAAGGTAATGTTCTGGGGTCAAAGAGAAAATGCTGGAAAATCTCAGCAGGTCTGGCAGCATCTGTATGGAGAGAAAAGAGTTAACATTTCGAATCCAGATGGCCCTTTGTCAAATACTCTGGGGTCCCAGGTTCAAATCCCGCTACTGCAGATGAAATTTGAATTTAATAAAAATCTGGAATTTAAAGTCTAATAGAACATTACAGCGCAGTATAGGCCCTTCGGCCCTCGATGTTGCGCCAACCTGTGAAGCCCCTCTAAAGTCCCTCAACACTATTCCCTTATCGTCCATATGCCTATCCAATGACCATTTGAATGTGTTTAGTGTTGGCGAGTCCACTACTGTTGCAGGCAGGGCATTCCATGCCCTTACTACTCTCTGAGTAAAGAACCTACCTCTGACATCTGTCCTATATCTATCGCCCCTCAATTTAAAGCTATGTCCCCTCGTGTTGGACATCACCATCCGAGGAAAAAGGCTCTCGATGTCCACCCTATCTAATCCTCTGATCATCTTGTATGCCTCTATTAAGTCACCTCTTAACCTTCTTCTCTCTAACGAAAACAGCCTCAAGTCCCTCAGCCTTCCCTCGTAAGATCTTCCCTCCATACCAGGCAACATCCTTGTAAATCTCCTCTGTACCCTTTCCAATGCTTCCACATCCTTCCTATAATGTGGCGACCAGAACTGCACGCAATACTCCAAATGTGGCCGCACCAGAGTTTTGTACAACTGCAGCATGACCTCAGGGCTCCAAACTCAATTCCTCTACCAATAAAAGCTAACACACCGTACGCCTTCTTAACAACCCTCTCAACCTGGGTGGCAACTTTCAGGGATCTATGGACATGGACACCGAGATCTCTCTGCTCATCCACATTACCAAGAATCTTACCATTGGCCCAGTACTCTGCCTTTCTGTTATTCCTTCCAAAATGAATCACCTCACACTTTTCTGCATTAAACTCCATTTGCCACCTGTCAGCCCAGCTCTGCAGCTTATCTATGTCCCTCTGTAACTTGTAACATCCTTCTGCACTGTCCACAACTCCACCGACTTTAGTGTCATCTGCAAATTTACTCACCCATTCTTCTACGCCCTCCTCCAGGTCATTTATAAAAATGACAAACAGCAGTGGCCCCAAAACAGATCCTTGTGGTACACCACTAGTAACTGGACACCAGTCTGAACATTTCCCATCAACCACCATCCTTTGTCTTCTTCCAGCTAGCCAATTTCTGATCCAAACTGCTAAATCACCCTGAATCCCATGCCTCCGTATTTTCTGCAATAGCCTTCCGTGAGGCTCATTTAGCACACTGGGCTAAATCGCTGGCTTTTAAAGCAGACCAAGGCAGGCCAGCAGCACGGTTTAATTCCCGTACCAGCCTCCCCGAACAGGAGCCGGAATGTGGCGACTAGGGGCTTTTCACAGTAACTTCATTTGAAGCGTACTTGTGACAATAAGCGATTTTCATTTCATTTTCAAACCCTTTACTGAAATCCATTTACACTACATCAACTGCTTTACCCTCATCCACCTGTTTGGTCAACTTCTCGAAGAACTCAATAAGGTTTGTGAGGCACAACCTACCCTTCACAAAACCATGTTGACTATCTCTAAACAAATTATTCCTTTCTAGATGATTATAAATCCTATCTCTTATAAACCTTTCCAAGACTTTGCCCACAACAAAAGTAAGGCTCACTGGTCTATAGGTACCGGGGTTATCTCTACTCCCCTTCTTGAAAAAGGGGACAACATTTGCTATCCTCCAGTCTTCTGACACTATTCATGAAGACAAAGATGACTTAAAGATCTTGATGACCATGAAACCATTGTCAATTGTAGTAAAAATCCATCTGGTTCACTAATGTCCTTTAGGGAATGAAATCTGCCGTCCTTACTTGGTCTGGCCTACATGTGACTCCAGACCCACAGAAATGTGTTTGACCCTTAACTTCCCCCTCAAGAGCACAGTAAAAAGTCTTACAACAGCAGGTTAAAGTCCAACAGGTTTGTTTCAAACACTAGCTTTCGGAGCACTGCTCCTTCCTCAGGTGAATTAAGAGATATGTTCCAGAAACATATATATACACAAATTCAAAGATGCAAGACAATGCTCAGAATGCGAGCATTTGCAGGTAATCAAGTCTTTACAGACCCAGAGATAGAGGTAACCCTAGGTTAAAGAGGTGTGAATTGTCTCAAGCCAGGACAGTTGGTAGGATTTTGCAAGCCCAGGCCAGATAGTGGGGGATGAATGTAATGTGACATGAATTCCAGGTCCCAGTTGAGGCCGCACACATGTGGACAGAACTTGGCTATAAGTTTCTGCTCGGCAATTCTGCGTTGTCGCGCGTCCTTTAGGCCACTTTGGAGAACGCTTACCCGGAGATCAGAGGCTGAATGCCCCTGACTGCTGAAGTGTTCTCCGACCGGAAGGGAACATTCCTGCCTGGCGATTGTCGAGCGATGTCCGTTCATTCATTGTTGCAGCGTCTGCATGGTCTCGCCAATGTACCACGCTTCGGGACATCCTTTCCTGCAGCGTATGAGATAGACAACGTTGGCCGAGTCGCACGAGTATGTACCGCGTACCTGGTGGGTGGTGTTCTCACGTGTAATGGTGGTATCCATGTTGATGATCTGGCACGTCTTGCGGAGATTGCCCTGGCAGGGTTGTGTGGTGTCGTGGTCGCTGTTCTGTAGGCTGGATAGTTTGCTGCAAACAATGGTTTGTTTGAGGTTGCGCCGTTGTTTTAAGGCAAATAGTGGTGGTGTGGCGATGACCTTGGCAAGATGTTCATCTTCATCGATGATGTGTTGAAGGCTGCGAAGAAGATGTTGTAGTTTCTCCGCTCCAGGAAAGTGCCAGTGGTGTCCCGTGTTTGTCTTCTGAGGAGGTCGGTGCAGTTTATTGCTGTGGCGCGTTGGAACTGTCGATCGATGAGTCGAGCCCCATACCCCGTTCGTACGAGGGCATCTTTCAGCATCTGTAGATGTCTGTTACGCTCCTCCTCGTCTGAGCAGATCCTATGTATACGGATCAGACACCATCAGACTCGGCATGGCCTACTCTCCAAAATCAGTTGCATTCTTGGACACATGTCCTTCTCCCTGGTGAATACCGATACAAAGTACTCATTAAGGATTTCACCCACTTCCTGTGGTTCCACACATAACTTCCCTCCATTGTCCTTGAGTGTTCCTACTCTTTCTCTTGCTATCCTCGTGCTCCTAATATATGCATAAAAAGCCTATGTGATTCTCCTTGACCATGTTTGCTAAAGTCATTTCATGACCCCCTTTAGCCCTCCTAATTCCACGTTTAAGTTCCATGGGATGGAGGATAATGACAACCTGCTCTTGGATGAGCTCTCGTGCTCCACATAGTTTGATAACATCTGATGTCTGCCCATATAGCACTTTACACCTCCCACATGGGTGATCCCTGTAAACTGGCCATTCCATCACTGTCCCATCAGATGCCTGGGCTGGCAGAGGTGGGGATGGCAGGGAGGGGGTGGTGTGCTGAGCCACCCAGCGTCCGCCCATTCCCCCCCGTGTCTCACTCTGGCCAGTCAAAATCAGCCCACCCCTCACACTCATCAGACGGAGCACTGAAACAGGTTGTAACAGTGGTAACAGGAGTTTAATGTGAACAAATATATTCAGATTTGTGCCCTAGCCACTATCACTAAACTGTGCCCTGCACTCGCGCCAACTTAACTGGTGTCTACCTTTCTGGCTTAATGGGCCCTGAAGCTACGCCTAGGTGGGTCTCCAGACGGTGCAACCGGATTGGAGGCGGCCTGTGTGATTCCTGCCCTGCGACTTGGTCCCTGTTGACGACTGTCTTCTGGGGCAACCGGGCCTGGATTGGCTCGGCTGCTGCTCGGGTGTCCCAGGTGGCATGGTGCCACCCTGTTCTGCCTGCTGCCCACAAGATGCACCAGGGACAGAAAAGGCGAGAGCCCAAGGGGCTGCGGTCTTCCGGCACCTCCCCTAAGGGAGTCACCGGCACAGACCCCATCACCTCCTCTTCCCTCGGGTGCCCGATGGGCCCCAAGCTACTCCATGGGGCAGGCGTGCAAGCGAAGCTATCCCCTGAGGCTCCCCCGCCACCTGGCACTGCCAGTCCTGGAGGTCCGCTCTGGTCTCAACCAGGGTCTGTACGCTCGCGGCCATGGAGTACCATCTGGGTCTGCGCCACATCGCGCTGCGACTGTGCCACCACCTTCTAGGTTTGTGTCACATCAGCCAGTGACTGCGTCATTTCCATCTGGGATTGGGTCACCTCCCTTGGTGTCTACGCCACGTCGGCCAGCACCTGGGCAATGCCACCGACATTCCCAACCAAGGCCTGCTGTAACTGGGCCACGCTCAGGAGTACCACTGCAATGTGGGTGTGGTTGGCCGGGCCTCCCTGGCATCGTTCGCATTTTTCCTCTACCTCCGGGAAGAACCCGATGATACGTGTTCTGGTCAAGTGTGTCCTGTGCATCAACTTTAGCTGCATAAGGCTCAGCCCTGCACATGTGGAATGGAGTTTGCCCTTGTGCAGTGCTTCGACCAGAGCCCTCCGTATCTCAATGCTTGGTTCTTCCTCCCACTTCCCCTGTGTCTTATCCAATGGTGACCGTACCTCCTCTAGCAGTCATCCATACATGGCAGCGAAGTTCCTGTCCCCTACTTTTCCCGCGGTTAGATGTCTGTGCAGTCGGGAATGTCCTGGTCAGTGGGGGAACTGCGGGAATGTCCTGGTCACCGAAGGGCCTTTTCCTGTGCTGTACTTTTCTTTGTAAGAAGTCTTACAACACCAGGTTAAAGTTCAGCAGGTTTGTTTCAAACACTAGCTTTCGGAGCACTGCTCCTTCCTCAGGTGAATGAGGACTTTTCTTTGTTCTTTGTTTTGTTTGTTTGTTCCACTTCCTCATCCAAGTCATTTATAAAAACCATAACGAGCAGAGGTCCCGGAACAAATCCCTGCTGGACACCACTGGTCACTGACCTCCAGGCGGAATACTTTCCATCCACTACCGCTCACTGTCTTCTTTCAGCCAGCCAATTCTGTATCCAGACAGACAAATTTCCCTGTATCCCATGCCCCCTAACTTTCTGAATGAGCCTACCATGGGGAACCTTATCAAATGCCTTACTGAAATCCAGATACACCACATCCACTGCCCGACCTTCATCAAAGTGTCTCATCACATCCTCAAAGAATTCAATGAGGCTTGTGAGGCATGACCTGCCCCTCACAAAGCCATGCTGACTATCTTTAATCAAACTATGTTTTTCTAAATAATCATAAATCCTATCTCTCAGAATCCTTTCCAGTATTTTTCTCACTGCAGACGTCAGACTGATGGGTCTGTAATTCCCAGGGATTTCCCTATTCCCTTTCTTGGACAGGGGAACAACATTTGCCTCCCTCTGATCATCCGGTACTACTCCAGTGGAGAGTGAGGAGGCAAAGATCATCGCCAACAGTGCAACAATCTCCTCCCTCACTTCCTGTAGTAACCTTGGGTGTATCCTGTCAGGCTCAGGGGACTTATCTATCCTGATGCTTTTCAAAATTTCCAGCACATCCTCCTTCTTAATATCAACCTGTTCGAGTCTATTAACCTGGTTCACACTGTTCTCATGGGCAACAAGGGCCCTCTCTCTAGTGAATACTGAAGCAAAATATTCATTTAGGCCTCCCCCACCTCCTCAGACTCTAGGCACAAGTTATCTCCACTATCCCTGATCGGCCCTACTCTCACTCTGATCATCCTCCTATTTCTCACATAAGTGTAGAACGCCCTGGGGTTTTCCCTAATCCTTCCTGCAGGGCTTTTTCATGCCCCCTTCTAGCTCTCCTCAGTCCATTTTTGAGTTCCTTCCTGGCTACCTTTTAACCCTCTAGAGCCGAGGCAGATCCTTGCTTCCTCAACCTTACCTAAGCTTCCTTCTTCGTCTTTACTAGAAGCTCCACCTCTCTTGTCATCCAAGGCTCATAGAACATAGAACATAGAACAGTACAGCACAGAACAGGCCCTTCGGCCCTCGATGTTGTGCCGAACAATGACCACCCTACTTAAACCCACGTAACCCGTATACCCGTATACCCGTAACCCAACAATCCCCCCATTAACCTTACACTATGGGCAATTTTAGCATGGCCAATCCACCTAACCCGCACATCTTTGGACTGTGGGAGGAAACCGGAGCACCCGGAGGAAACCCACGCACACACGGGGAGGACGTGCAGACTCCACACAGACAGTGACCCAGCCGGGAATCGAACCTGGGACCCTGGAGCTGTGAAGCATTGATGCTAACCACCATGCTACCGTGAGGCTCCTTCACCTTACAATTCCTTCCTCGTCTCAGTTGGACAAAACTATTCAGCACTCGCAGCAAGTGCTTCTTAAACAACCCCCACATTACTGTTGTACATTTCCCCAAGAACAACTGTTCCCACTTTATGCTCCTCAGCTTCTGTCTGATAGCCATATAATTTCCCCTCCCCCAATTAAATACCTTCCCATAGGAAGTAGACCTTGGAAAATAGGCGACAGGTTTAGATAAAGGATCTGGATCGGCGCAGGCTGGGAGGGCCAAAGGCCTGTTCCTGTGCTGTAATTTTCTTTGTTCTCTTTGTTCATACTATCTGTTCCTATCCCTCTCCATGACTATGGTAAAGGTCAAGGAGTTGTGGTCACTGTCACCGAAATGCTCTCCCACCGAGACATCTGACACCTGGCCTGGTTCATTGCCGAGCACCAAATCCAATATGGCCTCCCGCCTAGTCTTGGGTGAAGAAGGAGAACTCTTTCTCCCTCACGTGGTCTGCCGCCATCCCTTCCCCCGACATCCCTATCTGCTCCATGAAGGTGCCCCTTCCAGGACACAGCTCACCTGGTTTGCGTCACCGTATTCATTGCTGTGAGGATCGTCCTCCTAGTAAACAGTATAGCCACGCCCCTAGCCCTCATCTTGGTGGATCTTACCCCACATTGGGTGGACCTCGAGCTGGGGGAGGAGAGAGACTAGAGCCTGCTCTGGTGCTTGGAGGTGGGGCTGCTGGCAGATGAAGAGGTGGGCGGGCGGGTTCATGGTTGTATCGAGAGGTACCTGGAGGCCAATGATAATGGGGAGTGTAGCCACCGAAGTTGGCCACTGCCCGACACAAAATGGAGAATTGAAATGCATGCAGGGAAAACAGGACAATGTAAGGAAAACAGGCAGGCTGCAGAATCTCCCTGTGTATTCTGTCTGCAAAGAAACCAGACAGCACTGAAACTAACAGTTGCGCATATTAATTGAGCGATTCCTGGTGATTCCCGGGCACAATGGACACAATCGAGAATAACAAAGGTCAAGCCAGACTCTTAGGCACCAGCAGGAGTTCCGGACAATAAGTTACAAACAGCCCCAAGAACTGCCCTGCCCAGGGTTAGGGTTAGGGTTAGGGTTACAGTTAGGGATAGGGTCAGTGTTAGGGTTAGGGTAAGGGAAAGGGTTAGGGTTAGAGTTAGGGTTAGAGTTTGGGTAAGTGTTAGGGTTAGGGTTAGAGTTAGGGTTAGGGTAAGGGTTAGGGTTATGGTTAGGGTTAGGGTTAGGGTTAGGGTTAGGGTAAGGGTTAGGGTTATGGTCAGGGTTAGGGTTCGGGTTAGGGTTAGAGATAGGGATAGGGTCAGTGTTAGGGTTAGGGTTAGGGTTTTGTAAAAAGTATCAAAAAATAGTTGCGGCGTTTCAGCAAAGAGAGGAGCCTTGCTGCCGCTAGGCAGCGAGGCTGTAGGCTCGCAACATGTGTGCACGTAGTGCGCGCCACAAAATATTTGCACATTTTAGCAGCTAATTAATTGCTTAAAATTGCATAATTCCATCAAATCTTTAGAGTTAGGGTTAGGGTCAGTGTTAGGGTTAGGGTTAGGGAAAGGGTTAGGGTTAGAGTTAGGGTTAGAGTTAGGGTTAGGGTTAGGGTTAGGGTTAGATTTAGGTTTAGTGTTAGGGTTAGGGTTAGGGTTAGAGTTAGGGTTAGAGTTAGGGTTAGAGTTAGGGTTAGGGTTAGAGTTAGGGTTAGGGTAAGGGAAGGGTTAGGGTTAGAGTTAGGGTTAGATTTAGGTTAAGTGTTAGGGTTAGGGTTAGAGTTAGGGTTAGGGTAAGGGTTAGGGTTATGATTAGGGTTAGGGTTAGGGTTAGTGTAAGGGTTAGGGTTATGGTTAGGGTAAGGGTTAGGGTTATGATTAGGGTTAGGGTTAGGGTTAGTGTAAGGGTTAGGGTTATGGTTAGGGTTAGGGTTAGGGTTAGAGATAGGGATAGGGTCAGTGTTAGGGTTAGGGTTAGGGTTTTGTAAAAAGTATCAAAAAATAGTTGCGGCGTTTCAGCAAAGAGAGGAGCCTAGCTGCCGCTAGGCAGCGAGGCTGTAGGCTCGCAACATGTGTGCACGCAGTGCGCGCCACAAAATATTTGCACATTTTAGCAGCTAATTAATTGCTTAAAATTGCATAATTCCATCAAATCTTTAGAGTTAGGGTTAGGGTCAGTGTTAGGGTTAGGGTTAGGGTTAGAGTTAGGGTTAGAGTTAGGGTTAGGGTTAGGGTTAGGGTTAGGGTTAGGTTGTTAGGTTCTGGACAGATGGGGGTTACCCGTATTTCTGCACCCAATAAGGGATACAGCACCGAAGCGTCTGCCTCTTTGCTGGCGCACGTTCAACATTCTTTTCCGCATAGACTTTGCGTCATCTCTCTGTCTCTCGAATCCGACCACGTATTTTAGAAATAAGACAAATAGAAAGTAGGAAAAATAGACAGTGAGGAGCAAAGATTAGACTGTAGTTGTATTAAGAAGAAAATTGGTAATACCCAGGTTAGGGTCAGGGACTGGGTGCGAGTTAGGGTTAGTGTTAGGGTTAGGGTTAGGGTTAGGGGTTAGGGTTAGGGGTTAGGGTTAGGGTTAGGGTTAGGGGTTAGGGTTAGGGGTTAGGGTTAGGGGTTAGGGTTAGGGTAGGGTTAGGGTTAGGGTTAAGGTTAGGGTTAGGGTTGGGTTAGGGTTAGGGTTAGGGTTAGGGTTGGGGTTGGGGTTGGGGTTGGGGTAGGGTTAGGTTTTAGGGTTATGGACAGATGGGGGTTACCCATATTTCTGCACCCAATAAGGGATACAGCGCCAAGCGTCTGCCTCTTTACTGGCGCACATTCAACATTCTTATCCGCATAGATTTTACGTCATCTCTCTTGCTCACGAATCCAAACACGTATTATAGAAATAAGATAAATAGAAAGTAGGGAAAATAGAAAGTGTGAAGTAAAGATTAGACTGTAGTTGTATTGGAAAGGAAATTAGTAGTAGTGTTCCTTAAAATTATAGACATTATTAGGTAAGGGTCCTGGATTAAGATTAAACTGTTAAACCTTCCTTTTTAACTGTTGTTTCATCTCACTTTTAGTTAGGCAAATGGTATATTTAAAGTGTGTAAGGGTTGTGGGTTAGAGTTACAGGGTGAGTGTAAAAACTAATATCCCAAGAAAAATATACTCAATTAAACCAAAATATTCATTCCGTGATTTCTCTGGATAGCTTAAATGTCCGAGCATGTAGCTGGGAAGGCTTTGCCGCGAGGAGACCACCCTGTTTTGGGTTAATGTACCCCAAGAATGCTGTCTTGCACCAGCTCACCCCACACATTGCCATTCATACAGATAAATCTATTAATTCTATTCAATTGAGTAAATAATCTTTCTAATAAAGGATAGTAGTGAACTATGTTTAAGTTATAGTATTATGAGTGTTCTAAGGGTAAAATAATTCCTAAAACGGTAAGTGTGGTTTCTGAGAGTGCTAGATTGGATTGAGTGGTAGCAGAAAGATCTGTAAAAAAGGTTAATCTACTATATTAGAGGGTTATGAGGATTATAGGAGAGTACATACTGCTGTGCGAGAGGACCTAAGTGGCTCTTAATTTTTTATTATTTCTATTTAATTAAGTCCATTGGGAGACTTTGTTTTAAGGATTAAGATCCAGTATCTTTCACGTCTTTTCCTTTGTGGAATTGACCATTTATCATTTGTTTCCAATCCTAGTATTTGTAATGCCCCAAGGCCATGTTCTATAAAATGTCTATTAATTAATTTGTGTCTTTTCTGTGTCCGGATTTCACTACAATGTCCCGTAAGTCTGGTTCGCAAGGTATTACCTGTTTCACCAATGTACAAAATGTCACATGTTTTGCATCGTATTGCATAGATTAAATTTTTATGTTGGCATGTTATTTTTTGTTTTATCGTAGCCACTTTTCCTGTTTTGGGATTGGAGATTGTAGATGTGATCTTTAAAAATTTACAACTTGTACAGTTGGTACGTCCGCAGTTGTAAGAAACCTCCAAAGGTAATTTGGTCCTGACCAACAAGTCCTTTAAGTTTTTGTTTCTTTTGTAGGCTGTGACTATATCCCACTGGGCTAGTGGGACAATGTCCTGTTTAAGTTTCTCAAAATGTTTTTTCATGAGTTTGTTTATTTGTGAGCCTTGACAGTTGTACTGTATTACAAAAGGTATTTTTGAGGAAAGAGTTTTTTTAGGGGGATTATGTATTTCTGTTAGAAAGTTTGATTTAACATATCGGAGAAATCGTTTTGTGTATCCTCTGTGTTGCAAGGCTGAGAATAGAGTATGCACTGCCGATTCGAAATCCAATTTTTCCGAACAAATGCGGTAAAACCTAGACAATTGCGATTTAATGAGTCCACGAAAAACATGTTTTGGATGATGGCTGTCAGTGTGTAGGAGAGTATGAGTTTCCGTGGGTTTAAAGAAAACCTTGGTAGCCAATTTGTAGTCCCCATTTATCTGTCTGACTTTGTACACAGTAGTGTCCAAGAAATCAATTTTGTGTTCATGTGTGATGACTTTAACTTTAATTGATGGGTGATGATTATTAAGAATGTGTACAAATTGTTCAAATTCCAATTGTGTGTGAGTCCAAACACCCCATATGTCATCCAAATATCTATAGTAGTGTAACGGTGTCTTTGGACATTTTTAAAAAACCGTTTCCTCCCATTCTGCCATGTAGATATTGGCATAAGCCGGTGCAAATTTTTTACCCATTGCTGTACCTTTAATTTGTAGGTAATGTTCACCATTGAACTGAAAATCATTTCTTGTTAATCCCAAATGTAACAGCTGGACAAGAATTGCATCCGGTCTATTAGGCTGCCAATGTTTTTTGAAAATGTTTCTGACCGCCTCAATCCCCATATCAGTCTCAATGTTAGTGTATAGGTTGTCAACATCCATCGTGAACAGCATTATATCGGAAGTGAAGGTTAAAGATTTAACAATCTGGACAAAATGAAACGTATCCTTAATGTAACTTAAATGTTTTAGAGACAGAGGATTTAGAAACGAATCAATATATTCCGCTATTCTGTAGGATTCGCTACCACAGTCCGAAACTATAGGTCTCCCTGGAGGAATTGCATGTGGAACAGTCCATGTTTCTGGATTTTTATGTATTTTTGGGAGAAGGTAAAACAGTCGTGGTGAAGGTTGTAATTGTGTAAAATAGTTATTTTGCTTCTCGGTGATATATTGTAAACTTTGTAATTCTGCCGCAAAATCCTTGATCTGGTCATGTGTCTGATGGTACATTGGTGTCGATAGTCTAGTGTAATATTCGGTGTTGTTGAGCTGTCGGTAAGCTTCGTAAAGGTACTGTTGTCGGTCCATAATTACGATATTATTGCCCTTATCTGCTGGTTTTATGATGATCTCCGGATTAGATTTCAGTTGTACGATTGCTTGTCTCTCCAATCTAGTCAAGTTTTGTTTGTCCTTGATTTGTTTAATTTTTGTAATTTCCGAATCAGTTTTTTGTACAAAACTTTGTATTATTGGGTCTATTTTCTGTTCTGGTGGATTCCAATCTGATTGAGGGAGAAAGGGTTGTCTGTCGTCCGATGTCGAATAGCCAAAGAAACTAAGAATTTTTATTTTTCTATAAAATTTTTCAAGATGAATTTGAATTCGTGTGCTATCTGGCTTTTGTACTGGAACAAAGGTTAGTCCCTTGTTCAAGATCTTTTCTTGAAATGTGGTAAGTACCAGTGTACTGGACAAGTTAATTATTGTATTTGCAAGATCAAGTGGCTCTTTTTGCAGATTGGTTCTATTATCGTGTGAGTGAGACAACCAATTGTTTAGTAAAGCAGTTGCTGTTTCCTCCGTCCAATGAATGTCGTCCAACTGAACTTTGAAAAATTTGCTTGGAATTGCTGGAATGAAGAGATGCTGGTTTATATAATGGTTTAAGGTGATGATTGTTCTTTTCTGTTCCTGTGGGAGACTTCTGCTATAATTGATTTCTACCACAAAAATTTCTGCCTTGGGGAATTTTTGTTTGGCTATGTTCAATAGGACCTCAAGCTGTCCAGTCGCAGTGGAAGGTTTTTGTGTACGGTTATTGATGCCAATAGATAGTATGACTTTATGTACTTCTAAGTGGGGTCGTAGTTTGTTCAAAAGAGTATTAATGTGAGAAAATTTCGCTCCCGGGAAACTATCCAATTGGACATTTGGATCCGAACAGTGTTTGATTTTGGCGAGATTGGAATCTCCTATGATCAATATGGGCCTCTGTGGTGAAAATGACCAAACCCCATTCTTATCGTCTGTGTGGGGATGCTGTGTCACTACCGTTACAGTCATGTGTTGCGTCCTACAAGGTGCAGTGTGAGGCGTGGGTGAATGCATCTTCAGTGGTTGTGTGGGACTACGTCCCTCCCTCTCCGGACTAGGAACTCTGTAGGACCAGGTGTGTGCCTGGATAGGGGTCCTTAAATATCCCAGATAACTGGAACACGTCGGTGCCGGTGATGAGGGTGAAGATGTGTGATCCAAAGTTAAATTCCTAGGGGGATTTATGTCAGTATGCATTGGTATATTCTTCTTGGTGTGCGGCACTGTCAATATTAAATTGTCTGGATATGTAGAAAGAGGCACAATCATTTGTTGATTGTCTTGTTGATTTTTTGAAAAATTGGTTGTTTGTAATTTTTCTAATGTAACCTGCCTGTGTAAGTTGGAGATGTAATCTTTTGTGTTTAGGATTGTTTTAATTTTAAATTTACTCTTAAATTTTGTTTTATACCATTGTGTAGCCTTTGAAAAGGCTTCCTCGTACCTATTTAAATCCATAGTTTTTTGTAATTTGTTAAATAATGTTTTTAGGTTTGTTTTGTAGTGTTCAGTTAATAAAGTTTTAGTGTTGTAAACCCAATTGTTGGCATTAATTGTCAATCTGCTGGTTGTTGTGCTAGTCACACCTGCAGGTTTTACTGAATCCCACAATGATTTTGATAATGCTTGAATGTGTGTGGGGGTGTCCGACATTAGAATAATCAATTGGTGCATTATTTGTAACATTCTAGAAAGTATTTTAACAGTAGGAATAAATGCATTTGGCTGGATGTTGAGGGGGTTCGTTGTGTTATTGTTCATCTCAAGTTTGTGATGTCGGCAACGTCAAGGTACCTTCAAAAAAGTATAGGTTAAAATATTTGAGTAGAAAATTTTTTTAAATTAAGAACAGTAAACTATTTGGCAATTGAAAATATTGAACAGAATTTCATAAAATATCTCAAATGATCAACTAACATTTGTAATACAAAAGTTTTTTACATATGCACCTGTTAGTTTTTTAATCACAAAAATTTCTTTTTTTGTTTTTTTGTTTAAATATATCAACAAAACATCCGTCGAACACTCTATTATTTATATATCTTTATGTTTCTCCGATTATGCTAAAAATTACTGAACTATTGTTTAACATTATCATACAAAATTATAGTTTATAGGTCACTGGGTATTATAATACATTTGTACATCTCGGCATTCCAGTACATAAATCTCTGAAAGTTACTATCCAAGTTAATGGGGCTAACAAGAAGGCATGCAGTTTGATATTCATTACATTAAATAAACTTTAACCAATTGTTAAGAATGGTCGTAGCGGTGTCATCTGTCCAAGTTATACCATTGTGTAAGACTTTAAAAAGTTTATTTGGAATGCTTGGAATGAACAATTTTGTTCTGATAAATTCATTTATAGTATTAATTGACTGTATTTGTCTCTGTGGAAGTGTGAGACTATAATTGATTTCTGAGATTAAGATTTTACTTCTGGGGAATTTTCTTGTAGCCATTTTCAGAAGGATTTGTAGTTGCTTTATCGCGGTCCTAGGTGTTTGTGTACGGTTACAAAAACCCAATGAAAATATAACGGTCCTGACTTTGGGATAGGACCTCAATTTTTTGAGAACCGAAGTGATGTGAATAAATTTAGCCCGGGGAAAACTATCAAATTGAACATTTGTGATTTGGCAATTTTTAATAGTGGATAAGTGGGAATCACCTATAATTAGAGTGGATTCCTTCGGGACTAAGACCCATTTTTTGTTCTTGTAGAATGTATGGGGGTGTTCTACTATGAAATGTGTGGTATTGTCCTTTGTGGCAGTGGACAAGCTGTGTTCTGATGTTGAGTCAGCACTGGTTTCACCCATAAAGGACGTAGAACCTGTGCTGTGTTCCGACATTGTGTATTGAAGGTCTAAGTCCATAATTTGTTTTGGTAAATCCATAAACTCCATGTTCTTAAATGACATATTCTGCTCTGAATTAAAAATATAGTTTTTGGTTTTTTCAATCACCTCAAATTTTGTATTTTTTAAGAAGTTTTTCTTGTACCATCCCTTTGCAACATTAAATGTCTCCTGTGGTTTATCATTATTTCCATTTTGTCTCAATGAATCCAATAATATTTGTAAATGCATCTCATAGTGATCTTTAAGAATTGTATGTGTAGTTTTAGCCCAATTGTTGGCGTTGTTGATCAGTTTTGCACTGAGTTCCGAAGTAACTCCTATAGGTTGAATTTGATGAATTAATGTTTGTCTCAATTTTTCTACATTTTTGGGGATATCTCCCTCTATTGATGTCAAATGATGCATATATTTTAACATTTTGTACATGGTTTTGGTAGCAGGTAAATAGATGTTGCCTTGCATTGGACAAATAGTGGTACTCATCCTTAAGAGAAAAGAGAAAAGATTGACCTAATATTATTTTTTAATTAAAACATTAAGATATTTATTTAAATATTATTATACTATTTTAATGTAACAAAGAATGAGAGCTGGAGATCAACAAAGTCTGCGACTGTAAAAGAACTCTAACCCATCAAAGCAACCGGAGATAACCTCCAATTACAACATACCTGGATAATGGTCTTGATAAAACTCTGAAATCAGAAACTAGATAAGCTCCTGACTTTCTGGACAATGGTCCTGATGAAATTAGAAAGCAGTCAAGCGCCTGACTCTCTAACAGAAGAAATCAATTCATGTTAGACTTTTTATTGAAACCATATATTAAAAATTTTTTAATTTTTGTAAAGTACTACCTGAGGTACTATCCTGAAGAAATTTGGAATGGATCAGTGGCCTGAATCTCAGCTGTATCACGATGAGAAACCCTCTCTATAGATGTTCCCAATATATATTTAAAAAAAATAATAATCCAGTTAATAACATACATGTTTTATTGAAAAAAATCTTTTTTTAAAAAAAAATAAAAAAAGTTTTTACTTTTTTTGTGCTAATCGAAATAGAGAGAACAGATCTTTTTGTGGGCTACTAAACCCCATTTATGGCAAAAATTGGTCCCTACATGGACATGTTTCGCAGTCATTACTGCTCATCAGGGGACTGTCTTTCGTCCACTAAGAATCTTCCTCTCACTAAATGTATAGCACAAATTTCCAAATCCAAAAAGTGAAGGTAAGTGAAAAATCTTCCATTTATATAAAAATATTCAATTATTAAAATGGTATTACCTCAGAATTATCAAAAAAGTAGAGTTGTTATCATATGAAGTATTTGAAAAATGTGGAGAATCTGGTTCAGCAACTGGCTGCAGAGAGTGTCCGGAACGTTCTGGCAAATTACCACTCTGCAGCAGGTGCACCTAATTGTTATTGTTTTGTTAAAAAAACTCTGATGTCAAACAGCCTAGCTAAGAAAATTAATATATTCAAATTAGGAGCCCTAAATCTAAAAACGTTTGGAGGGAATTATTAATTTAAAAAACTTAGCATCTTTTTGTAGTGTTATGACTATTATTACTTTTTTCAAAAAAACTTAAAATCTTTTTGTACTTATAATTAAATTAATGTTGATTTACATATGATTTAAACTACTCAAACCTCTTAGTCAAAGAAAATCCTTTATAATCACAAATCTCTATCAATATCCAGCTCTCAGTCCCTGAAAACCCTGCTGTACTTAAATTTTATTGTCATACTATTATAAATAAATAAATAGCTAAATTTATAACCTAACATCTTTTATCAAGAAAATTATTAAAATATGGTTTATTTTTTTTATTTTTTTAAAAAAATCTTCATGAATTGGTTTAATATGATAAATTTTATCATTAAATGAGAGATAATATTTGTTATATAAATGTAGTAATTCTACAAATTGAGTTAATGAATGAATGTTTGAGTTTTAAAGTTAAATTGAGGAAAGTGCATTGAAACACTTTTAACTGGGACACCACCGGAAGCAGGAAGTCCAACTGACCGGATGTCATTTTATTGCACAAAATGTCCGAATGTAAACGGCCGTCGAAAAGTCCGAGAAAACTCAATGTTATATGGAGCAATAGAAGCGAAAACAAGTTTAAATGGAAAGGATTACCGTCTATTAAGTATGTTTGGGATATAATTTATGAAAAATGTTTTCTTTATTTATGTAGGTTCCTACCTATCCGTGGGTCTGCATGGTATTGGAAACGGAAAATCCAGGAAAAGAACTTTAATCATGTAAGTCGCTTTAGACATTGGTATTCAAGTGAAGAGACCACAATGAACCACAGGGTAAGGATTTTAGAGTTAGGGTTGTGGTGAGGGGCAGAGGGCTGTGGTGAGGGTCAGAGGGCTGTGGTGAGGGTCAGAGGGCTGTGGTGAGGGTCAGAGGGCTGTGGCGAGGGGCAGAGGGCTGTGGCGAGGGGCAGAGGGCTGTGGCGAGGGGCAGAGGGCTGTGGCGAGGGGCAGAGGGCTGTGGCGAGGGGCAGAGGGCTGTGGCGAGGGGCAGAGGGCTGTGGCGAGGGGCAGAGGGCTGTGGCGAGGGGCAGAGGGCTGTGGCGAAGGGCAGAGGGCTGTGGCGAGGGGCAGAGGGCTGTGGCGAGGGGCAGAGGGCTGTGGTGAGGGGCAGAGGGCTGTGGTGAGGGGCAGAGGGCTGTGGTGAGGGGCAGAGGGCTGTGGTGAGGGGCAGAGGGCTGTGGTGAGGGGCAGAGGGCTGTGGTGAGGGGCAGAGGGCTGTGGTGAGGGGCAGAGGGCTGTGGTGAGGGGCAGAGGGCTGTGGTGAGGGTCAGAGGGCTGTGGTGAGGGTCAGAGGGCTGTGGTGAGGGTCAGAGGGCTGTGGTGAGGGTCAGAGGGCTGTGGTGAGGGTCAGAGGGCTGTGGTGAGGGTCAGAGGGCTGTGGTGAGGGTCAGAGGGCTGTGGTGAGGGGCAGAGGGCTGTGGTGAGGGGCAGAGGGCTGTGGTGAGGGGCAGAGGGCTGTGGTGAGGGGCAGAGGGCTGTGGTGAGGGGCAGAGGGCTGTGGTGAGGGGCAGAGGGCTGTGGTGAGGGGCAGAGGGCTGTGGTGAGGGGCAGAGGGCTGTGGTGAGGCGCAGAGGGCTGTGGTGAGGGGCAGAGGGCTGTGGTGAGGGGCAGGGGGCTGTGGTGAGGGGCAGAGGGCTGTGGTGAGGGGCAGAGGGCTGTGGTGAGGGGCAGAGGGCTGTGGTGAGGGGCAGAGGGCTGTGGTGAGGGTCAGAGGGCTGTGGTGAGGGTCAGAGGGCTGTGGTGAGGGTCAGAGGGCTGTGGTGAGGGTCAGAGGGCTGTGGTGAGGGTCAGAGGGCTGTGGTGAGGGTCAGAGGGCTGTGGTGAGGGTCAGAGGGCTGTGGTGAGGGGCAGAGGGCTGTGGTGAGGGGCAGAGGGCTGTGGTGAGGGGCAGAGGGCTGTGGTGAGGGGCAGAGGGCTGTGGTGAGGGGCAGAGGGCTGTGGTGAGGGGCAGAGGGCTGTGGTGAGGGGCAGAGGGCTGTGGTGAGGGGCAGAGGGCTGTGGTGAGGGGCAGAGGGCTGTGGTGAGGGGCAGAGGGCTGTGGTGAGGGGCAGAGGGCTGTGGTGAGGGGCAGAGGGCTGTGGTGAGGGGCAGAGGGCTGTGGTGAGGGGCAGAGGGCTGTGGTGAGGGGCAGAGGGCTGTGGTGAGGGGCAGAGGGCTGTGGTGAGGGGCAGAGGGCTGTGGTGAGGGGCAGAGGGCTGTGGTGAGGGGCAGAGGGCTGTGGTGAGGGTCAGAGGGCTGTGGTGAGGGTCAGAGGGCTGTGGTGAGGGTCAGAGGGCTGTGGTGAGGGTCAGAGGGCTGTGGTGAGGGTCAGAGGGCTGTGGTGAGGGTCAGAGGGCTGTGGTGAGGGTCAGAGGGCTGTGGTGAGGGTCAGAGGGCTGTGGTGAGGGTCAGAGGGCTGTGGTGAGGGTCAGAGGGCTGTGGTGAGGGGCAGAGGGCTGTGGTGAGGGTCAGAGGGCTGTGGTGAGGGGTCAGAGGGCTGTGGTGAGGGGCAGAGGGCTGTGGTGAGGGGCAGAGGGCTGTGGTGAGGGGCAGAGGGCTGTGGTGAGGGGCAGAGGGCTGTGGTGAGGGGCAGAGGGCTGTGGTGAGGGGCAGAGGGCTGTGGTGAGGGGCAGAGGGCTGTGGTGAGGGGCAGAGGGCTGTGGTGAGGGGCAGAGGGCTGTGGTGAGGGGCAGAGGGCTGTGGTGAGGGGCAGAGGGCTGTGGTGAGGGGCAGAGGGCTGTGGTGAGGGGCAGAGGGCTGTGGTGAGGGGCAGAGGGCTGTGGTGAGGGGCAGAGGGCTGTGGTGAGGGGCAGAGGGCTGTGGTGAGGGGCAGAGGGCTGTGGTGAGGGGCAGAGGGCTGTGGTGAGGGGCAGAGGGCTGTGGTGAGGGGCAGAGGGCTGTGGTGAGGGGCAGAGGGCTGTGGTGAGGGGCAGAGGGCTGTGGTGAGGGGCAGGGGGCTGTGGTGAGGGGCAGGGGCTGTGGTGAGGGGCAGGGGCTGTGGTGAGGGGCAGGGGGCTGTGGTGAGGGGCAGGGGGCTGTGGTGAGGGGCAGGGGCTGTGGTGAGGGGCAGGGGGCTGTGGTGAGGGGCAGCGGGGCTGTGGTGAGGGGCAGGGGGCTGTGGTGAGGGGCAGGGGGCTGTGGTGAGGGGCAGGGGGCTGTGGTGAGGGGCAGGGGGCTGTGGTGAGGGGCAGGGGGCTGTGGTGAGGGGCAGGGGGCTGTGGTGAGGGGCAGGGGGCTGTGGTGAGGGGCAGGGGGCTGTGGTGAGGGGCAGGGGGCTGTGGTGAGGGGCAGGGGGCTGTGGTGAGGGGCAGGGGCTGTGGTGAGGGGCAGAGGGCTGTGGTGAGGGGCAGAGGGCTGTGGTGAGGGTCAGAGGGCTGTGGTGAGGGGCAGAGGGCTGTGGTGAGGGTCAGAGGGCTGTGGTGAGGGTCAGAGGGCTGTGGTGAGGGTCAGAGGGCTGTGGTGAGGGTCAGAGGGCTGTGGTGAGGGTCAGAGGGCTGTGGTGAGGGTCAGAGGGCTGTGGTGAGGGTCAGAGGGCTGTGGTGAGGGTCAGAGGGCTGTGGTGAGGGTCAGAGGGCTGTGGTGAGGGTCAGAGGGCTGTGGTGAGGGTCAGAGGGCTGTGGTGAGGGGCAGAGGGCTGTGGTGAGGGGCAGAGGGCTGTGGTGAGGGGCAGAGGGCTGTGGTGAGGGGCAGAGGGCTGTGGTGAGGGGCAGAGGGCTGTGGTGAGGGGCAGAGGGCTGTGGCGAGGGGCAGAGGGCTGTGGCGAGGGGCAGAGGGCTGTGGCGAGGGGCAGAGGGCTGTGGCGAGGGGCAGAGGGCTGTGGCGAGGGGCAGGGGGCTGTGGCGAGGGGCAGGGGGCTGTGGCGAGGGGCAGCGGGCTGTGGCGAGGGGCAGAGAGCTGTGGCGAGGGGCAGAGGGCTGTGGCGAGGGGCAGAGGGCTGTGGCGAGGGGCAGGGGGCTGTGGCGAGGGGCAGGGGGCTGTGGCGAGGGGCAGGGGGCTGTGGCGAGGGGCAGGGGGCTGTGGCGAGGGGCAGGGGGCTGTGGCGAGGGGCAGGGGGCTGTGGCGAGGGGCAGGGGGCTGTAGCGAGGGGCAGGGGGCTGTGGCGAGGGGCAGGGGGCTGTGGCGAGGGGCAGGGGGCTGTGGCGAGGGTCAGGGGGCTGTGGCGAGGGGCAGGGGGCTGTGGTTAGGGTTAGGGTCGGGGTGGGGGTGGTGGTTAGGGTCAGGGTCAGGGTGGGGGTGGTGGTTAGGGTTAGGGTGGGGGTGGTGGTTAGGGTTAGGGTCAGGGTGGGGGTGGTGGTTAGGTTGAGGGTGGGGGTGGTGGTTAGGGTGAGGGTGGGGGTTAGGGTTAGGGTCAGGATGGGGGTGGTGGTTAGGGTTAGGGTCAGCGTGGGGGTGGTGGTTAGGGTTAGGGTCAGGGTGGGGGTGGTGGTTAGGGTTAGGGTCAGGGTGGGGGTGGTGGTTAGGGTCAGGGTGGGGGTGGTGGTTAGGGTTAGGGTCAGGGTGGGGGTGGTGGTTAGGGTTAGGGTCAGGGTGGGGGTGGTGGTTTGGGTTAGGGTCAGGGTGGGGGTGGTGGTTAGGGTCAGGGTGGGGGTGGTGGTTAGGGTTAGGGTCAGGGTGGGGGTGGTGGTTAGGGTTAGGGTGGGGGTGGTGGTTAGGGTGGGGGTGGTGGTTAGGGTTAGGGTCAGGGTGGGGGTGGTGGTTAGGGTTAGGGTCAGGGTGGGGGTGGTGGTTAGGGTTAGGGTCAGGGTGGGGGTGGTGGTTAGGGTTAGGGTCAGGGTGGGGGTGGTGGTTAGGGTTAGGGTCAGGGTGGGGGTGGTGGTTAGGGTTAGGGTCAGGGTGGGGGTGGTGGTGGTTAGGGTTAGGGTCAGGGTGGGGGTGGTGGTTAGGGTCAGGGTGGGGGTGGTGGTTAGGGTCGGGGTGGGGGTGGTGGTTAGGGTTAAGGTCAGGGTGGGGGTGGTGGTGGTTAGGGTTAGGGTCAGGGTGGGGGTGGTGGTGGTTAGGGTTAGGGTCAGGGTGGGGGTGGTGGTGGTTAGGGTTAGGGTTAGGGTCAGGGTGGGGGTGGTGGTGGTTAGGGTTAGGGTCAGGGTGGGGGTGGTGGTCGGGGTGGGGGTGGGGGTTAGGGTTAGGGTCAGGGTGGGGGTGGTCGTTAGGGTCAGGGTGGGGGTGGTGGTTAGGGTTAGGGTCAGGGTGGGGGTGGTTAGGGTTAGGGTCAGGGTGGGGGTGGTGGTTAGGGTTAGGGTCAGGGTGGGGGTGGTGGTTAGGGTTAGGGTCAGGGTGGGGGTGGTGGTTAGGGTTAGGGTCAGGGTGGGGGTGGTGGTTAGGGTTAGGGTCAGGGTGGGGGTGGTGGTTAGGGTTAGGGTCAGGGTGGGGGTGGTGGTTAGGGTTAGGGTCAGGGTGGGGGTGGTGGTTAGGGTTAGGGTCAGTGTGGGGGTGGTGGTTAGGGTTAGGGTCAGGGTGGGGGTGGTGGTTAGGGTTAGGGTCAGGGTGGGGGTGGTGGTTAGGGTTAGGGTCAGGGTGGGGGTGGTGGTTAGGGTTAGGGTCAGGGTGGGGGTGGTGGTTAGGGTTAGGGTCAGGGTGGGGGTGGTGGTTAGGGTTAGGGTCAGGGTGGGGGTGGTGGTTAGGGTTAGGGTCAGGGTGGGGGTGGTGGTTAGGGTTTGGGTCAGGGTGGGGGTGGTGGTTAGGGTTTGGGTCAGGGTGGGGGTGGTGGTTAGGGTTTGGGTCAGGGTGGGGGTGGTGGTTAGGGTTTGGGTCAGGGTGGGGGTGGTGGTTAGGGTTTGGGTCAGGGTGGGGGTGGTGGTTAGGGTCAGGGTGGGGGTGGTGGTTAGGGTTAGGGTCAGGGTGGTGGTTAGGGTCAGGGTGGTGGTTAGGGTTAGGGTGGGGGTGGTGGTTAGGGTTAGGGTCGGGGTGGGGGTGGTGGTTAGGGTTAGGGTCGGGGTGGGGGTGGTGGTTAGGGTTAGGGTCAGGGTGGGGGTGGTGGTTAGGGTCGGGGTGGGGGTGGTGGTTAGGGTCGGGGTGGG
>NC_052151.1:225916331-225968831 GCF_902713615.1 Scyliorhinus canicula | reverse complement strand
GGTTTGTCGGAATACTGATTGTGGTGATATGCATCGCTGTAAATACACAAGGGGTTAATGTAGATACCCTGCAACTAAATAAACACTAGAGGGAGCACCAGAGACATCGTGACACACAGACATTCAACCAATAGGTCAGTAAGATAGGACACGGCCAACGGGCAGTCAAGACGTCCAGAGGTGACACTACCACAAGGGGGCATTACACAACCCATATATATAAGGACAGGGCACACACGCTCTGTCTCTTTCCACAGACGACACTTAGAGAGAAGGACAAGGGCAGATCAGAAGCATCACACCCACCACGTGGCTTAGAGCAGACTGGTTAGTTAGACCGAGTTACTGTAGCAAGATTAGCAGGAGAGTCGAACTCAAGTAGGAGAATCGTTAACTGTTCGATAAATGTGTTAAACCCGTCTCCAAGTCTGAACCTTCCTTTGTCAGAGCGTACATCAAGGAAGCAGCTTATGCTACATGAAGAAGCAGAACACAACACTGATTAATCGAGGCCAGTCGATCGGGCTGACGTATGTCAACACTAGGAGGAAACCTACAGTCATCACTTTGTGTGGATACTCACTGGAAAGCAGGAAGTCAGAGCTTTTGGTGAGAATGGAGCAGGAGGCGACTTGCAAGTTTGGATAGAGCAATGCAGCGGAACCGGGAAGAAATAGAGTGACGCTGTGCGTGTTTGACAAGTGACTTCATCTCCTCCAAAGTCGTAGTTTGTAAAGTAAAAACAAGATTATATTTTTTTTAAATAATTATTTAAATTTCAAAAGAAATGGGAATGTATTTAAAACAAAGGTTTGTGCGTAAATGTAAGGATGCAATTGTTTAACGGAAGTTGTTTTAATTTTTAGCAGTTAAAAAGGTAATTCGTTTGGAAAAAGTTAGGTATTAGAGATAAAGTTTCAAAGTTAAAAATAAGAATGCCGGCCGCGATCGACCTTCAAATCTGAACGATGAGGTCTTTCTGTCAGAGGCAGTGGCAGAGAGATGATCAAGCGCTCGCCACGCCAATGCTTTGGGCGCAACATCATAGGGGTGAGATGACTACATTTTGTAGCTGCCAGCTGTGAGAGTACCTATTAAGAAATGGGGGGTTTATTGATTAGCTGTACTGGGTGTACCTTTAAGAAATGTTTGGCTGCTCATCTTACTGCAGTGATGTCAGACTGTGGGTGGAGCTGAGCTGTGGCTCTGCTTTTTAGTTTCACTTTGAGAAAAGCTTGGGTGTGTGTGTGAGTTTTCAATTTCGTTTTCAGAGTGTTGGAGCTGCAGTCAGCCACATGAAGTGTACTGCTGTTCTCTCTGCCATGTAAAGACTATCTCTTGATCATTTGAGGAATTCAGATGGATAACTGTTCTCAGTAGTGAATTTAAACCTGATGTGCTTCTGTTAAAAGTTTTTTAAAAAATCTTATGGATGTTAAAAGGAAAGCTTAAAGGATTACTTAGTTGGTTTGGATTGGATTGGATTGGATTTGTTTATTGTCACGTGTACCGAGGTACAGTGAAAAGTATTTTTCTGCAAGCAGCTCAACAGATCATTCAGTACATGGGAAGAAAAGGGAATTAAACAGAATTCAAGAAAATACATGAGAATACATAATAGGGCAACACAAGATATACAATGTAACTACATAAGCATTGGCATCGGTTGAAGCATACAGGGTGTAGTGTTAATGAGGTCAGTCAATAAGAGGGTCATTTAGGAGTCTGGTGACAGTGGGGAAGAAGCTGCTTTTGAGTCTGCTTGTGCGTGTTCTCAGACTTCTGAATCTCCTGCCCGATGGAAGAAGTTGGAAAAGTGAGAAAGCCGGGTGGGAGGGATCCTTGATTATGCTGCCCACTTTCCCCAGGCAGCGGGAGGTGTAGATGGAGCCCATGGATGAGAGGAAGGTTCATGTGATGGACTGGGCGGTATTCACGACTCTCTGAAGTTCCTTGCGGTCCTGGGCCGAGCAGTTGCCATACCAGGCTGTGATGCAGCCCGAGAGGATGCTCTCTATAGTGCATCTGTAAAAGTTGGTACGGGTTAATGTGGACATGCCGAATTTCCTTAGTTTCCTGAGGAAGTATAGGCGCTGTTGTGCTTTCTTGGTGATAGCGTCGACGTGAGTGGACCAGGACAGATTTTTGGTGATGTGCACCCCTAGGAATTTGAAACTGCTAACCATCTCCACCTCGGCCCCGTTGATGCTGACAGGGGTGTGTACAGTACTTTGCTTCCTGAAGTCGATGACCAGCTCTTTAGTTTTGCTGGCATTGAGGGAGAGATTGTTGTCGTTACACCACTCCACCAGGTCATCTATCTCCCTCCTGTATTCGGACTCGTCGTTATTCGAGATCCTTTGTTGTATTCTTTGGGGGTTGTATTTGAATTGATGGTTGCTAAGATGTTCACTGTATGTTTTGAAAAGGTTAACTTGAGTTCATAGAATAAACATTGTTTTGCTTTAAAATATACTTTTCCATTTCTGCTGGGCCGTGTGCTCCCCAGACCACAATCTACTAAAAGTTGTGGGTCAGGTGAACTCTATGATACACTTTGGGGTTCTCTAAACCCTGACCCATAACAAATACACACAACAACTGTTTATAAATTTGAGAAAGGCCAATCAGAAGATTTTTTTTTTAAATCCATGAGTTTCATGTTGGGGCAGTTCCGCCTTTCCACCACTGGAGGGGGTGGTAGGTACAGGAAGCTCAAGCCGGTGCCATTCCAATCACCGGCCACCGGATGGTGCTGTACACAGGAAGCTCAGATCAGTGCAATTCCGCTCCTCTACCACCAGACGGAGCTCCGTCTCCCTGTGCAATTGCTACAGCTTCCGTCTGTGGCTAAACACAGTTTCTTTCCCCCCCCCCGCCCCGTGTCTGATCTTTGCACCGAAACCCTGGTTGTACTTGAAGCAATTCTCACTTTGAGCTTCAATATGTGCTCCTCCCAGCCCCTGATGCACACAGTTAGAACGTTAGTGGAAAAACGGCTTGAACGTTCCCATTCAAGATGTGGAGCTGCCGGCGTTGGATTGGGGTGAGCACAGGAAGAAGGTCTGACAACACCAGGTTAAAGTCCAACAGGTTTGTTTCGAATTGACTGGCTTTCGGAGCACAGCTCCTTCCTCACCTGACGGCTTCTCCTGAGGAAGGAGCGGTGCTCCGAAAGCCAGTGATTTGAAACAAACCTGTTTGACATTCAAGACCACTTTCCCAGTTCTGACGGCTGTGTGTTTGTGCCCTTTCGAACAAGAAAGTCTTGCAGATTTAGCTGCAACGCCTCTTAAAATTGTCTGGCAAAGAAAGAGAGAGAGAGAGATCTCCATTACCTTCTAACTCAGCTTCCATCCCAGAACTGGGGCGGGATTCTGGCCCCGGGGGGGTGCCTCCCACGGTGGCCTGGCCCGCGATCGGGGCCCACCGATCGGCGGGCGGGCCTGTGCCGTGGGGGCACTCTTTCCCCTCCGCGTCGGCCTAGTCAGCCTCCGCGATGGCCAACGCGCAGGTGACCCCCCCCCCCCCCCAGCGCTAGCGCAGGGATGACGTCAGCAGCCGTTGACGCTCCCGCGCACGGGCTCACTTCCGCCGGCCGGCGGAGTCCCTTCGGCCCCGGCTGGCGTGGGCGCCAAAGGCCTTACCCACCGGCCGGCGATACGCCAACCACTCCGGCGCGGGCCTAGCCCGTAAAGGTGAGGGCTTGGCCCCTAAAGATGCGGAGGATTCCGCACCTTTGGGGCGGCCCGATGCCGGAGTGGGTCAGGCCACTCCATCCCGCCGGGACCCCCCGCCCCACCGGGTAGGGGAGAATCCAGCCCCTGAAACAAAAGATGGAATCTTCAAAAGACCCACCTTCTTTCTGAAAGTTTCTGACTGGCTCCGCCAACAATAGGAGAAGGTTGAGAACTCTACATTCACCGATTTGCTGATTGCCAAGTCTTATCAAACCAACATCACGGACTCTGCCGTTTAACGGAAATCACAAATGTTGCAGCAATCTTGTAGCTGCTAACCAGATACTGTAGATTAAAGCAGACAGCAGGACAGGAATAGCGAGGGGAACACAGGACAGACAAAAGATTTTACAACACTGTCCTAACTGCTCACACAATCACTCACCCTCACATTTACACACACACATGATCACTCACACACTCACATACCTCTCACAAGCATACATTCAAAAACACACACAAACCCTCTCACACACACACACTCACACAATCACTCTCTCCCACACACAATCACTCCCGCACTCGCATACTCTCACTCTCTCTGTCACACACTCATAATCATTCTCTCACACTAACAAACACAGACACACTTGGTCAGACACACACTCAGACACACACACATGTAATGTGTGTGTGTGAGAGAGAGTGAGAATGCATGTGTATGTGCATGTCTGCATGGGTGTGTGTGTTTGTGATTGATTGTAATCCTAGCAAAGTCCAGCAGAGGGTAACTGTAAAGTGTGAGCTTGTGAGTGTGAGAGAGAGAAAGAGAGAGATAGTGTATGTGTGTCTGAGTGTGTGTCTAAGTGTGTGTGTCTGAGTGTGTGTGTCTGAGTGTGTGTGTCTGAGTGTGTGTGCCTGAGTGTGTGTCTGAGTGTGTGTTTGTGTGTGTGTGTATACATCTGAGTGTGTGTGTCTGAGTGTGTGTGTCTGAGTGTGTGTGCCTGAGTGTGTGTCTGAGTGTGTGTTTGTGTGTGTGTGTATACATCTGAGTGTGTGTGCCTGAGAATGTGTGTGTGTGTGAGTGTGTGCCTGAGTGTGTGTGCCTGAGTGTGTGTGCCTGAGTGTGTGTGCCTGAGTGTGTGTGCCTGAGAATGTGTGTGTGCCTGAGTGTGTGTGCCTGAGTGTGTGTGCCTGAGTGTGTGTGTGTATGTGTATCTGAGTGTGTGTGTCTGTGTATGTGTGTATACATCTGAGTGTGTGTGCCTGAGTGTGTGTGCCTGAGTGTGTGTGTATGTGTATCTGAGTGTGTGTGTCTGTGTGTGTGTATACATCTGAGTGTGTGTCTGAGTGTGTGTGTGTCTGAGTGTGTGTCTGAGTGTGTGTATCTGAGTGTGTGTGTGTCTGAGTGTGTGTGTGTGTCTGAGTGTGTGTCTGAGTGTGTGTGTGTGTCTGAGTGTGTGTGTGTGTGTCTGAGTGTGTGTCTGAGTGTGTGTGTGTGTCTGAGTGTGTGTGTGTGTGTGTATCTGAGTGTGTGTGTGTCTGAGTGTGTGTGTGTGTCTGAGTGTGTGTGTGTGTGTGTCTGAGTGTGTGTGTGTCTGAGTGTGTGTGTGTGTGTGTCTGAGTGTGTGTGTGTGTGTGTCTGAGTGTGTGTGTGTGTGTGTCTGAGTGTGTGTGTGTGTATCTGAGTGTGTGTGTGTCTGAGTGTGTGTGTGTGTGTGTGTGTGTCTGAGTGTGTGTGTGTCTGAGTGTGTGTGTGTCTGAGTGTGTGTGTGTGTGTGTGTCTGAGTGTGTGTGTGTCTGAGTGTGTGTGTGTGTGTGTCTGAGTGTGTGTGTGTGTGTCTGAGTGTGTGTGTGTGTGTGTGTCTGAGTGTGTGTGTGTCTGAGTGTGTGTGTGTGTGTGTGTCTGAGTGTGTGTGTGTGTGTGTGTCTGAGTGTGTGTGTGTGTGTGTCTGAGTGTGTGTGTGTGTCTGAGTGTGTGTGTGTATCTGAGTGTGTGTGTGTTTGACTGACTATGGGTGCGTGTCTGAGTGTGTGTGTGTTTGACTGACTATGTGTGCGTGCACGTATGTGTGTATGCATGTACATGAATGTGTGTGTGTTTGTCTGAGTATGTGTGCATGCACATGTATGTGTATGCGTGTGTGTGCGTGTGCGTGCGTGCGTGCGTGTGTGTGTGTGTGTGTGTGTGTGTGTGTGATTATGCTTTTGCCCAGCAGAGGGCAGATTGGTAAATGTGTGTGTGTCCGAGTTTATGTAATGAAATGAAATGAAAATGAAAATCGCTGATTGTCACGAGTAGGCTTCAAATGAAGTTACTGTGAAAAGCCCCTAGTCGCCACATTCCGGCGCCTGTTCGGGGAGGCTGGTACGGGAATCGAACCGAGCTGCTGGCCTGCCTTGGTCTGCTTTCAAAGCCAGCGATTTAGCCCAGTGTGCTAAACCAGCCCCTGTAATGTGTGTGAGCGAGATTGAGAATGCGAGCGTATTTGCACATGTGATTGTATGTCTATGTCCGCATGACTGTGTGTGTGTGTGTGTGTGTGTGATTGTGATCCTAACAGTGAGGGTACATTGGTAAAGATGTGAGTATATGGGTGTGTGAGAGAGAGAGTGTGTGCCTGAGTGTGTTTGCCTGAGTATGTCTGTGTGTGCATGTACATGTATGTGTGTGCATGACCCTGAATGTGTGTGTGTTTATGAGTATTTATATGTGTGTGTGTGTGATTATGACATTGTCCAGCAGAGGGCAGATTGGTAAAGGTGTGTGCCCCGTGTTTATGCAATCATAGAATTTCATAGAATTTACAGTGCAGAAGGAGGCCATTTGGCCCATCGAGTCTGCATCGGCCCTTAGAAAGAGCACCCTAGCCAAGCCCACACCCCCACCCTCTCCCCGCAACCCAATAATCCCACCTAAACCTTTTCTTTTTTGGACACTGAGGGCAATCCACCTAACCTGCACATTTTTGGGCTGTGGGAGGAAACCGGAGCACCCGGAGGAAACCCACGCGGACACGGGGAGGACGTGCAGACTCCGCACAGACAGTGACCCAAGCCGGGAATCGAACCTGGGACCCTGGCGCTGTGGAGCCATAGTGCTAACCACTGTGCTACCGTGCCGCCCCAGCAGAGGGTACATTGTAAAGGTGTGAGTATCTGGGTGTGAGAGAGAGAAAGGGAATGTGTGTGCATGTGTGTCTGTAACACTGTGTGTGTCTGTGTGTTGTAGGGAATGTAGGGAACTGTGGACAATGTCAGGAAAACAAGCAGCACAGAACCTGCATGCATATTGGGGAGACAGCTCCCAGACTGAATCGAAACTCTGAGTCAATTAGCATATTGATGACCCATCTCCGGGAACAAAGGAAAGACACTAAAGTAACCGATCCAGCTCCAGGCATCCCGGCACCAGCTCCCCAAACCAAAAGCGTAAACAAAGCCAGGCCAACGGCCTCCTAGGACACGCCCAGCCATCAGGGCACCCACCCCTTTATTGGTCAAGCTCGATAACAGTGACCAAGATACGGCCCAATTAATCGGGGCCAAGTTCCAGGCCCGCCCAAAAGCGCGCAAAGCCCCCTTCGGGTATAAGAAGAAGCCCCCGAGAGAGAATCGCTCACTTGGACTCGGCTCTCGAAGTGGAGAGACCCGGCCACCAGCTGCATCAGAAGCCAGTAAGTTCAGGGTCAACGCTCGCTACCAGGCGGACAACCTTAGCTGTTCTCCTGTCACCTCCTCGAACCCAACAGCCTCAGAGACGAACAACGGCCATTGTTCCTCTGACTGAGTGGGCGCCCAAAGTTAAGTATAGGCGTTAGCGTTAGAGATAGTTTAGTTTGTGGAATTTTGTGCATAAGTGGATGTTACTGTGTGTGTGAATAAATAGTATTGACTTTGAACTAACTAACTGGTGAATTGGCTCTTTGATCAGAATTCGGGGTTGAACCTTGTGGCCATATCGAGAGATACCTGGCGACTCTAAAGCAAACGTAATTAGGATTAATGAAGGTGACCATATTGACCGCCAAATTCATAACCAGAGCAACAGTGCATCTGAGTGTGTCTGTCTGAGTGTGTGTTTGCCTGAGTATGTCTGCCTGCGCGTTTACGTGTATGTGTGTGTGCATGCGTGTGAATGTGTGTATGTGTATGAGTGTTTCTATGCGTGTGTGTGTGTGTGTGTGTGTGATTATGACATTGTCCAGCAGAGGGCAGATTGGTAAAGGTGTGGGAGCCGTGTTTATGTACTGTGTGTGTGAGAGTGAGAATGCGTGCATATGTGCATGCATGTTTGTGTGTCCACGTGTGTGTGTGTGTTTGTGTGTGTATGACTGTGATCCCAACAGAATCCAGCAGAGGATACATTGGTAACGGTGTGAGTATGTGGCTGTGTGAGAGAGAGAGAAAGGGAGTGTGTGTGTTTGTATGTGGGTCTCTGTGTGATTGCGTCTGAGTCCGTGTGTGTATGTGTGTCTGAATGTATGCGAGTGTGTGTATGTCTGCATTGTGTGTGCGTCTGACTGTGTGTGTGTGTTTCTGTGTCTGTCTGTGTGTGTGTGTCTGTATGTGTGTCTGAGTTGTGTGTGTGTTTCGGAGTCTGTCTGTGTGTGTGCGTCTGACTGTGTGTGTGTTTCTGTGTCTGTCTGTGCGTGTGTGTGTGTATATGTGTCTGCGTTGTGTGTGTGCGTCTGTCTGTGCGTGTGTGTGTATATGTGTCTGCGTTGTGTGTGTGCGTCTGTCTGTGCGTGTGTGTGTGTATATATGTGTCTGCGTTGTGTGTGTGCGGCTGTCTGTGCGTGTGTGTGTGTGACTCTGTGTGTGTAGGTGTCTGTATGTGTGTCTGCGTTGTGTGAGTGCGTCTGACTGTTAGTGTGTTTCTGTGTCCCTGTGTGTGAATGTGTCTGTAAGTGTGTCTGAGTTGTGTGTGCGTGTGTCTGACTGTGTGTGTTTCTGTGTCTCTGTGTGTGCGTGTCTGACTGTGTGTGTGTTTCTGTGTCTCTGTGTGTGAATGTGTCTGTAAGTGTGTCTGAGTTGTGTGTGTGTGTGTCTGACTGTGTGTGTGTTTCTGTGTCTCTGTGTGTGCGTGTCTGACTGTGTGTGTGTTTCTGTGTCTCTGTGTGTGTATGTGTCTGTATGTGTGTCTGAGTTGTGTGTGTGTCTGTCTGTGTGTGAATGTGTCTGTATGTGTGTCTGAGTTGTGTGTGCGCGTGTCTGACTGGGTGTGTGTTTCTGTGTCTGTCTGTATGTGTGTCTGAGTTGTGTGTGTGTCTGTCTGTGTGTGAATGTGTCTGTATGTGTGTCTGAGTTGTGTGTGTGTCTGTCTGTGTGTGAATGTGTCTGTATGTGTGTCTGAGTTGTGTGTGCGTGTGTCTGACTGTGTGTGTGTTTCTGTGTCTGTGTGTGTGTATGTGTCTGTATGTGTGTCTGAGTTGTGTGTGCGCGTGTCTGACTGTGTGTGTGTTTCTGTGTCTCTGTGTGTGTATGTGTCTGTATGTGTGTCTGAGTTGTGTGTGCGCGTGTCTGACTGTGTGTGTGTTTCTGTGTCTGTCTGTGTGTGTATGTGTCTGTATGTGTGTCTGAGTTGTGTGTGCGTGTGTCTGACTGTGTGTGTGTTTCTGTGTCTCTGTGTGTGCGTGTCTGACTGTGTGTGTGTTTCTGTGTCTCTGTGTGTGTATGTGTCTGTATGTGTGTCTGAGTTGTGTGTGCGTGTGTCTGACTGTGTGTGTGTTTCTGTGTCTCTGTGTGTGTATGTGTCTGTATGTGTGTCTGAGTTGTGTGTGCGTGTGTCTGACTGTGTGTGTGTTTCTGTGTCTGTCTGTGTGTGAATGTGTTTGTATGTGTGTCTGAGTTGTGTGTGCGTGTGTCTGACTGTGTGTGTGTTTCTGTGTCTCTGTGTGTGTATGTGTCTGTAAGTGTGTCTGAGTTGTGTGTGCATGTGTCTGACTGTGTGTGTGTTTCTGTGTCTGTCTGTGTGTGTATGTGTCTGTATGTGTGTCTGAGTTGTGTGTGCGTGTGTCTGACTGTGTGTGTGTTTCTGTGTCTCTGTGTGTGTATGTGTCTGTATGTGTGTCTGAGTTGTGTGTGCATGTGTCTGACTGTGTGTGAATGTGTCTGTATGTGTGTCTGAGTTGTGTGTGCGTGTGTCTGACTGTGTGTGTGTTTCTGTGTCTCTGTGTGTGCGTGTGTCTGACTGTGTGTGTGTGTTTCTGTGTCTCTGTGTGTGTGTGTCTGGAAGTGTGTCTGAGTTGTGTGTGCGTGTGCCTGACTGTGTGTGTGTTTCTGTGTCTCTGTGTGTTTCTGTGTCTGTCTGTATGTGTGTCTGAGTTGTGTGTGTGTCTGTCTGTGTGTGTATGTGTCTGTATGTGTGTCTGAGTGTGTGTGCGCGTGTCTGACTGTGTGTGTGTTTCTGTGTCTCTATGTGTGTATGTGTCTATATGTGTGTCTGAGTTGTGTGTGCGTGTGTCTGACTGTGTGTGTGTTTCTGTGTCTCTGTGTGTGTGTCTGTCTGTATGTGTGTCTGAGTTGTGTGTGCGTGTGTCTGGCTGTGTGTGTGTTTCTGTGTCTCTGTGTGTGTATGTGTGTGTATGTGTGTCTGAGTGTGTGTGCGCGTGTCTGACTGTGTGTGTGTTTCTTTGTCTGTGTGTGTGTATGTGTCTGTATGTGTGTCTGAGTTGTGTGTGCGCGTGTCTGACTGTGTGTGTGTGTTTCTGTGTCTCTGTGTGTGTATGTGTCTGTATGTGTGTCTGAGTTGTGTGTGCGTGTGTCTGAATGTGTGTGTGTTTCTGTGTCTGTCTGTATGTGTGTCTGAGTTGTGTGTGTGTCTGTCTGTGTGTGTATGTGTCTGTATGTGTGTCTGAGTTGTGTGTGCGTGTGTCTGACTGTGTGTGTGTTTCTGTGTCTCTGTGTGTGTATGTGTCTGTATGTGTGTCTGAGTTGTGTGTGCGTGTGTCTGACTGTGTGTGTGTTTCTGTGTCTCTGTGTGTGTATGTGTCTGTATGTGTGTCTGAGTTGTGTGTGCGTGTGTCTGACTGTGTGTGTGTTTCTGTGTCTGTCTGTGTGTGTGTGTGTCTGTATGTGTCTGAGTTGTGTGTGCGCGTGTCTGACTGTGTGTGTGTTTCTGTGTCTGTGTGTGTGTGTATGTGTCTGTATGTGTGTCTGAGTTGTGTGTGCGTGTGTCTGACTGTGTGTGTGTTTCTGTGTCTCTGTGTGTGCGTGTGTCTGACTGTGTGTGTGTTTCTGTGTCTCTGTGTGTGTATGTGTCTGTATGTGTGTCTTACTTGTGTGTGCTTGTGTCTGACTGTGTGTGTGTTTCTGTGTCTGTCTGTATGTGTGTCTGAGTTGTGTGTGTGTCTGTCTGTGTGTGTGTGTTTCTGTGTCTCTGTGTGTGTATGTGTCTGTATGTGTGTCTGAGTTGTGTGTGCGTGTGTCTGAATGTGAGTGTGTTTCTGTGTCTGTCTGTATGTGTGTCTGAGTTGTGTGTGTGTCTGACTGTGAGTGTGTTTCTGTGTCTGTATGTGTGTCTGAGTTGTGTGTGCGTGTGTCTGACTGTGTGTGTGTTTCTGTGTCTGTGTGTGTGTATGTGTCTGTATGTGTGTCTGAGTTGTGTGTGCGTGTGTCTGACTGTGTGTGTGTTTCTGTGTCTGTGTGTGTGTATGTGTCTGTATGTGTGTCTGAGTTGTGTGTGCGTGTGTCTGACTGTGTGTGTGTTTCTGTGTCCCTGTGTGTGTATGTGTCTGTATGTGTGTCTGAGTTGTGTGTGCGTGTGTCTGACTATGAGGGTGGGAATCTCCGACCCCCCACTGGGTTGGAGAATCGCCGGGGGGGGGCGCCCCCGCCGGCCGCCGAATTCACCGGCACCGGAGATTCGGCGGGAGCGGGAATCGGGCCGCGCCAGTCGGCGCCCCCCCCCCCCCCCCCCCCCCGGCCCGCGATGGGCTGAAGTCCGGCTGCTTCTGTGCCGGTCCTGGCGGCGTAGATTGAACCAGGTCCCTTACTGGCGGGACCTGGCGGGCGCAGGCGGGCTCCGGGGTCCTGGGGGGGGGGGGGCGGCGATGTGGCCCCGGGGGGTGCCCCCATGGTGGCCTGGCCTGCAATTGGGGCCCACTGATCTGCGGGGGGGGGGGGGGGACTGTGCCGTGGGGGCATCTTTTACTTGGCGTCGGCCGTGTAGGTCTGCGCGATGGCCGACACGTAGGTGACCCCCTCCCTGCGCATGTGCAGGGATGACATCAGCAGCCGCTGACGCTCCGGCGCATACACGGACTCCCACCGGCCGGCGTAGTCCCTTCGGCCCCGGCTGGCGTGGCGACAAAGGCCTTTCACACCCGCCGGCGGGGCGCCAACCACTCCGGGTCCGGCCTAGCCCCGAAAGGTGCGGAGGAATCCATATCTTGGGGGGGGGGGGGGGGTGCGACACCGGAGTGTTTCACGCCACTCCGTCCCCCCGGGACCCCCCTCCCAGCCGGGTAGGGGAGAATCCCACCTGTGTGTGTATGTGTCTGTGTGTGAAACAGAAATAACGCAAAAATAACCCTGAACCCATTCTCTTAATTCACACTGTATAGTATTGTGTCCCTGTGGGCTCTGTCTGTGAGCCATTGCACGGCTCTGCCCACAGGGGGAGACAAGGAGCTTGTACAGGGCTCCACCCTCTGCTCCGCCCATGGCTCCTCCCATTACCGATAGTATAAAGTGCTGCAGCCATGTGAGCCTGCCCTCAGCTCTTCTGGTCGCAGGCAGGCTCAGTTGTAAGTCTATTAAAGCCACAGTTTACTTCCAATCGTGTCTCGAGTGAATTGGTGGTCACCTCAATTTAATAGTCTTAAGAAAACCACCATAGAATCAGCCCTCAAACCTGATCGACTAGAACTCGACCCGCAGACTGCAGAAGCGAAGGAAATCTTTCTACACTGGCTTCAAGGCCTACCTGGCTGCGTCGACTACCTCCGCTACTACTGATGAGCAGAAACTCAGCCTACTGCACGCACGGGTGAACCATCGCATCTCTACACAACTCAACAGTACCGACTCGTACTCCGAGGCCCTCGCTATGCTCGACCGACTATACATGCGGCCGGTAAAGGAAGTCTACGCGCGGCATATTTCCGCTACCTGTTGTCAGCGCCCCGCAGAGTCGCTAGAGGACTACCTGCACGATTTAAAATCCCTTGCACGGGAATGTAACTTTCAGGCTGTAACAGCCTCCCAGCATATGGAACTCGCTGTCCGTGATGTGTATGTTGCAGGGGTCCAGTCTAACTACGTGCGCCAGCGCCTCCTTGAAAAAGGGGCCCAGAACTTGGAGGACACGGCAGCGCTAGCAACCTCACTGGAGGTCACGTTTCAAAGTCTCAACTCGTTCCCCGCAGACCAAGCGACCCCATCGTGGACCTTTGACCAGAGACTGCCCCAGGCCTGCGCCGCGCAGCCACCCACTCACTATGGAATGCCAGTGTGCCATATTTGCGGGCAGCCCCAACACCCACAGCAGCACTGCCCGGCCCGCAACACGACCTGCAGCAGCTGCGGTCAAAAAGGACATTATGCCGAAGTATGCATGTCGAAATCGAAACTCTCTAACTCCCCCGCAGTCCAGAGCAATCGCTCCCCCAACTCACAGGCCCGCAGACCCCGTAATGCTGCCGACTCCGCCTCCGCCCGACATGTGCGACTCATGGGGGCCGCCATCTTGGCAATCCTCCCCCACACGGCCAACCATGTGCGCGTCATTGGGGCCGCCATCTTGGGTGCCATCTTCCTCGCCGCTCGCCACGTGCGATCCAAGGGGCGCCCATCTTGGACGCCATCTTCTTCATCGCCTGCCATGTGCAATCAGCGGGGGCCGCCACCTTAGCCATCACCCGATGTTCACCTCGACGACTACGACCTCAGCGGACAGTCATCACGGGGCCACTCCAGCACTGCTGATCGAGCCGCTGACTACCCGCAACTCAACGCAGTCACGTTGGACCAGTCGCGTCCGAAGCACCTCCAGAGCTCGATGATGTCCGTTCAGGTCAACGGATACAAGACACCGTGCCTCTTCGACTCCGGGAGAACTGAGGGCTTCTTACATCCTGACCTGGTAAGACGCTGTTCGCTCCCTATCGTCCCTGCACGGCAAACTATCTCCCTCGCCTCGGGCTCACACTCGGTCCATATACAAGGGCGCACCGTCACGACCCTAACGATTCAGGGCACCTGCTACTCTAATTTCCAGCTGTACGTACTCCCCGACCTCTGCGCCCCACTCTTACTCGGGCTCGATTTTCAGTGCAATCTTAGAAGCCTCACACTCAGCTTCGGCGGACCCCTGCCTCCACTCACTATATGCAGCTTAGCGACTCTAAAAATCTACCCCCCCCTCCACTCTTCGCTAATCTCACCGCTAACTGCAAACCAGTAGCCACTCGCAGCAGGCGGTACAGCCTGCAGGGCAGGGCCACTCGCAGCAGGCGGTACAGCCTGCAGGACAGGGCCACTCGCAGCAGGCGGTACAGGACAGGGCCACCCGCAGCAGGCGGTACAGTCTGCAGGACAGGGCCACCCGCAGCAGGCGGTACAGGATAGGGCCACTCGCAGCAGGCGGTACAGCCTGCAGGACAGGGCCACCCGCAGCAGGCGGTACAGCCTGCAGGACAGGGCCACCCGCTGCAGGCGGTATAGCCTGCAGGACAGGGCCACTCGCAGCAGGCGGTACAGCCTGCAGGACAGGGCCACCCGCAGCAGGCGGTACAGCCTGCAGGGCAGTGTATTCATCAGAGCCGAAGTCCAGCGGCTCCTACGTGAGGGAGTCATAGAGGCCAGTAACAGCCCCAGGAGAGCTCAGGTGGTGGTCGTCAAGACCGGGGAAACGTTCTGGATGGTGGTTGATTACAGCCAGACCATTAACCGGTTCACGCAACTCGCTGCGTATCCCCTCCCCAGGATTGCAGACATGGTAAATCAGATTGCACAGTACCGCGTGTTCTCCACGGTGAATCTGAAGTCTGCATACCACCAGCTCCCAATCCGCCCGGAGGACCGCCACTACACGGCGTTCGAGGCCAATGGCCGCCTCTTCCATTTCCTTCGGGTTCCCTTCGGCGTCACTAACGGGGTCTCGGTGTTCCAACGAGCAATGGACCGAATGGTGGACCAGTACGGGCTGCGGGCCACGTTTCCGTATCTGGACAATGTCACCATCTGCGGCTATGACCAGCAGGACCACGACGCTAACCTCCACCGATTTCTCCAAACGGCACAGAAACTCAACCTCACTTACAACAAGGAGAAATGCGTTTTCCGCACGACCAGACTAGCCATCCTCGGCTATGTCGTGGAAAACGGAGTCCTGGGCCCCGACCCGGACCGTATGCTCCTACAGCTCCCCCTCCCTCATTGTCCCAGGGCCCTCAAGAGGTGCCTTGGATTCTTCTCCTATTACGCCCAGTGGGTCCCCCAGTATGCGGACAAAGCCCGCCCACTATTTAAGGCCACCCTCTTCCCTCTGTCAGCCGAGGCTCGCCAGGCCTTCAACTGCATCAAGGGGGACATCGCCAAAGCCGCCATGCGGGCGGTAGATGAATCCGTCCCCTTTCAGGTGGAGAGCGACGCCTCAGAGGTCGCTCTCGCTGCCAAACTAAATCAGGCAGGTAGGCCAGTCACCTTCTTCTCCCGAACCCTCTCCGCTTCGGAACTTCGACACTCCTCGGTCGAAAAGGAAGCACAAGCCATTGTGGAAACCGTACGGCACTGTAGGCACTACCTCGCTGGTAGGAGGTTCACCCTCATCACCGACCAAAGATCGGTTGCCTTCATGTTCGACAACTCGCAAAGGGGCAAAATAAAAAATGATAAAATTCTGCAGTGGAGGATCGAACTCTCCACCTATAGTTATGACATCATATATCGACCGGGGAAGCTCAACGAGCCCCCAGATGCCCTGTCCCGTGGCACATGCGCCAGCGCGCAAGACGACCGATTACAGGCCATCCACAATGACCTCTGCTACCCGGGGGTCACCCGGCTCGCCCACTACGTCAAGTCCCGCAACCTGCCCTTCTCCACCGAGGAGGTAAAAGCCGTCACCAGGAATTGCCCGATCTGCGCGGAGTGCAAACCACACTTCTATAGACCAGACAAGGCCCACCTGGTAAAGGCTTCCCGGCCCTTTGAACGCCTGAGCATCGATTTCAAAGGGCCACTCCCCTCGACCAATCGGAATGTGTACTTCCTCAACGTCATAGACGAATTCTCCCGCTTCCCCTTTGCCATCCCGTGCCCCGATGTGACCTCCCACACAGTCATCAGAGCCCTGCATAGTGTCTTCACCCTGTTCGGTTTCCCCAGCTACGTGCACAGCGACAGGGGTTCGTCCTTCATGAGCGACGAGCTGCGTCAGTACCTGCTCGGCAAGGGCATCGACAGGGGGTGAATGTGGTGAATGTACATTGCTTAATTCACACTGTATAGTATTGTGTCCCTGTGGGCTCTGTCTGTGAGCTGTTGCGCGGTTCTGCCCATAGGGGGAGATGAGGAGCTTGTACAGGGCTCCACCCTTCGCTCCGCCGAAGGCCCCTCCCACTACCAGAAGTATAAAGTGCTGCAGCCTTGTGAGTCTGCCCTCAGTTCTTCTGGTCGCAGGCAGGCTCAGTTGTAAGTCTATTAAAGCCGCAGTTTACTTCCTATCGTGTCTCGAGTGAATTGATGGTCACATCACCAATCTGAGCATACTGTGAGTCGACGTAACCACTCAAGAGTGTCGAGGTACTGTGTGGAAACAGAATAAACAGCATGGAAGTCCAGGTCACTGTGGAAGTCGTGTCATTGAGCGTCACCTCTTTCAGATGTACAGGATTTATTTCAGACCTCAGTGTAAAGTTTCCAGCTGTGTACCGCACTGGAGTTAATGTTTATCTCGGTGTGTGTGTGACTCGGAGTCAGGCTATAGACACAGCGTCGCACACCCCACACATCCCCAGGGGTCTGTGTGACTCGGAGTCAGGCTATAGACACAGCGTCCCACACCCCACACATCCCCAGGGTTCTGTGTGACTCAGGGTCAGGCCATAGACACAGCGTCCCACACCCCACACACATCCCCAGGGTTCTGTGTGACTCAGGGTCAGGCCATAGACACAGCGTCCCACACCCCACACACATCCCCAGGGGTGAAGCTGGACACGCACTGTGCTTCTGTCCTCTGCTGTCAAACCCTCCACTCCGTTCCACTCCACTTGGCCCTCACCACCGAGGTGTTCCCCTGGGTGCCGGGGAGGGTGGGGTGAGGGGGCGCTCAGCGACCGGCCCAGCCCCCATCAGATGGACATCCTGCGCGACAATGCGCGTGTGGTCAGTGAGAGGGAAGAATCATTTTGTCGGACATTAAGCAACACACTCCAGACAAGTCATTGGGGGGGGGGGGGGGGGGGGGGGGAAGGGTCAATGGACCCTTAACCCTGTGATCCAACTCAATCTCAGATCCTTCCCAGACCCCCCTTGATGTCCCAGGCCTGTTCCTCAGAGGGAGACAGGACTCGGATTTCTGGTTCTCTGCCCCCCCACCCCCAATGTCTTGGACCGTTCCCGCTTATTATGGGATATCGTCTCCTTCGCAGACAAACCGGGAACATTGTGAGTCAGGGGGTGGTGTCGAGAGCAGGTGGCATGTGTGGACAAGAAGGGGTCGTGCTGGTGGGCAGCGCGGTAGCACAGTGGTTAGCACAGTTTCTTCGCAGCTCCAGGGTCCCAGGTTCGATTCCCGGCTTGGGTCACTGTCTGTGCGGGGTCTGCACGTTCTCCCCCCCCGTGTCTGCGTGGGTTTCCTCCGGGTGCTCCGGTTTCCTCCCACAGGTTAGGAGGATTGGCCATGATAAATTGCCCCTTAGTGTCCAATAAAGGTGACGGGGATAGGGTGGAAGTAAAGGGCTTGAGTGGGTCGGTAACAGACTCGATGGGCCGAATGGCCTCCTTCTGCACTGTATGTTCTATGGGTGTCCCCTTTGGCATCAAAGGGATTGAGAAATAGGCCAGTTCGGCAGACCTGGAGCTGGGCCTGTGCACGTCCAGGCCTGTGTGTTGACTGGAGGGGGGGGGGGGAGCGCTTAAACGCAGCGAATCCTCGTGAGCGCCAAGCGGCTGAGGCGTGCGTCTGGCGAATCGGACGGCGAGTCAACCGAAGAGAGGCGAGAAGCTCGTGGGGGCTCCTTTCCGGCAGCCGGCGTTGTCAAACAGGAACCGCCATCTCGCCCAAACTCGCCCAATCTCGCGTCAGGAAACAAGCCGCCAATCGCGCCCAAACTGACAATCAGAAATATCTCCGCCCCGGGGAGGGGCAGGGGGTGGGGATCAGAATGGTTTTGCAAGTTATGGTGAATTATAAACCTCAGTAATTCACACTGTATTGTACCACATGTATTGAGCCTGAACTCTGTACCGGATTGGGTGTAATCGTGCGGCCCTGCCCGTAGGGGGAGATGAGGAGTTTGTACTGGGCTCCACCCTTGGCTCCGCCCAGGTCTCCGCCCCCTCCAGCCGGAAGTATAAAGATCAGTGCTGTGAGCCTGCTGCCAGTTCATCTGGAGTTCATCTCGTCACAGGCAGGCTCTGTTGTAAGACGATTAAAACCACTGTTCGCTTCTAACCACGTGAATTGATGGTCTCATCAATTTAATCGTCTTAAGAAACAGTAAGGAACGACTATGGAAACAGCCCTCAAACCTGATCGACTGGAACTCGACCCACAGGATGCAGAGGCGAAAGAAATCTTTCACACTGGCTCCGATGTTTTAAGGCCTACCTGGCTGAAGCAAGCACTACAGAAACTACGGAGGAGCAGAAACTCAGTCTACAGCATGCAAGGGTGAGCCATCGTATCTCTACTCAACTTAATTGTACCAACTCGTATACAGAGGCCCTGGCCCTGCTCGACAGAGAATGTACGTGAGGCCCGTCAATGAGGTCTACGCACGCCATGTTTTTACGACTCGCCGCCAGCGCCCCACAGAATCGCTAGAAGAATTCCTGCTCGATTTAAAAGCCTTATCCCGGGACTGTAATTACCAAGCTGTAAATGCTGCTGAACACAGGGAACTCGCTGTCCGAGATGTATTCGTTGCAGGCCTCAGGTCCAACTATGTGCGCCAGCGGTTGCTTGAGAAGGGGGCCCAAAACTTGGAAGACACTGTAGAACTCGCCACTTCTATGGAGGTCTAGTTCCGCAACCTCTCATCGTTTCCTGCGGACTCTGCGACCCCGTCATGGGCCCCCGATCAACGACTACCCCAGGCCTGCGCCGCGCGGCCACCCAGCCACTATACTGCCCCAGCCTGCCACTTTTGTGGCCAGCCCCAGCACCCACGGCAGCACTGCCCGGCCCGCAACGCGGCCTGCAGCAGCTGCGGTCGCAAAGGACACTATGCCCGGGTCTGCCTGGCAAAGAAAACTCCTACTCCAAACTCTCTCGCAGCCCAGAGCACTCGCTTCCCCGAACTCGCAGGCCCCGTAAGGCCGCGGCCTGTACTCCGACTCCGCCCCCAACCGCCACGTGGGGACCGCCATCTTGGACGCCATCTTCCTCGCCGCCCGCCACGTGCGATCCACGGGGCGGCCATCTTGGACGCCATCTTCCTCGCCGCCCGCCACATGCGATCCACGGGGGCGGCCATCTTGGACGCCATCTTCCTCGCCGCCCGCCACGTGCGATCCACGGGGGCGGCCATCTTGGACGCCATCTTCCTCGCCGCCCGCCACGTGCGATCCACGGGGGCGGCCATCTTGGGCTACAGCCTCTCCAAACTCAGAAACTCAAATCGAAGACTGCGACCTCCACGGACTGTCATCACGGGGCCACTCCAGCACAGCTGATCGAGCCACCGACTACCCGCAACTCAGCGCGGTCATGTTGGACCAGTCACGTCTGAAACACCTCCGCAATTCGATGATGACCGTTAAAATCAACGGGTGCAGTACACCGTGCCTCTTTGACTCCGGGAGCACCGAGAGCTTTGTACACCCAGATCTGGTAAGACGTTGTTCGCTCCCTATCTTCCCTGCGCGGCAAACTATCTCCCTCACTTCGGGCTCTCACTCTGTTCACCTCCAAGGGCGCACCGTCGCGACCGTAACGATCCAGGGCACCAGCTACTCGAACTTCCAGCTGTACGTGCTCCCTGAACTCTGCGCCCCACTCCTACTGGGACTCGATTTTTCCAGTGCAACCTCAAAAGCCTCACACTCAGCTCCGGCGGGCCCCTACCCCCACTCACTATCTGCAGTCTAGCGACGCTAAAAATCGGCCCCCCTCCTCTCTTCACTAATCTCACTAAGGACTGCAAACCAGTAGCCACTCGCAGCAGGCGGTACAGCCTGCAGGACAGGGTGTTTATCAGAACCGAGGTCCGGAGGCTCCTACCTGAGGGGATCATAGAGGCCAGTAACAGCCCCTGGAGAGCTCAGGTGGTGGCCAAGACCGGGGAAAAATTCCGAATGGTAATGGACTATGGCCAAACCATTAATCGGTTCACGCTCCTCGATGCGTACCCCCTCCCCAGGATTGCAGACATGGTGAATCAGATCGCACAGTACCGCATGTTCTTCACGATGGATCTGAAGTCTGCATACCACCAGCTCCCAATCCGCCCGGAGGACCGCCACTACACGGCATTCGAGGCCAATGGCCGCCTCTTCCATTTCCCTCATTGTCCCAGGGCCCTCAAACGGTGCCTGGGATTCTTCTCCTATTACGCCCAGTGGGTCCCCCAGTATGCAGACAAAGCCCGCCCACTATTTAAGGCCACACTCTTCCCTCTGTCAGCCGAGGCTCGCCAGGCCTTCAACTGCATCAAGGAGGACATCGCCAAAGCGGCCATGCAGGCGGTGGATGAATCCACCCCCTTTCCAGGTAGAGAGCGACGCCTCAGAGGTAGCTCCCACAGCCACTCTGGATCAGGCAGGGAGACCAGTCGCATTTTTCTCCCGAACCCTCTCCACTTCGGAACTTCGCCACTCCTCGGTCGAAAAAGAAGCTCAAGCCATTGTGGAGGCTGTTCGTCACTGGAGGCACTACCTCGCAGGTAGGAGGTTCACCCTCATCACCGACCAAAGGTCGGTTGCCTTTATGTTCGACAACTCGCAAAGGGGCAAAATAAAAAATGATAAAATCCTGAGGTGGAGGATCGAACTCTCCACCTATAGTTACGATATCAAGTATCGACTGGGGAAGCTCAACGAAGCTCCAGCATGGTTGAAGACTCCAGGCCCGGTTCTCCTCCAGAAGCACGTCCGGACTCACAAGACTGACCCACTCATAGAAAGAGAGCTCCTACTCCACTCAAACCCCCAATACGCCTTCATAGAGTACCCTGACGGCCGTCAGGACACCGTATCCCTCCGGGACCTAGCACCGGCAGGATCAAACCCCACCACTACCACCACCGAGGTACCCCTCACACTACACTCCACCCAACTCGCCGCGCCCCACGCCCCCGCACCTACCGGTTCGCTACCCATGTTCCGAGCACCCGCAAGCTTCCAGCGTTCCCCGTCACCAGTCGAACCAGGCGGGTAAGAAGCTCAGACAGAATCACCCCCGGAGTCCGCCATCGTACCCCAACCGTTATCATTCAGCCACCGGAAGAGGCTGCAACTCCGGTGCTCCGCCGATCACAACGGACAACTCAACCACCGGACAGACTCAATCTGTAGACCCATCACCCGCGCCAGACTTGATTTTTTTCACAGGGGGTGAATGTAGTGAATTGTAAACCTCAGTAATTCACACTGTATTGTACCACATGTATTGAGCCTGTACTCTGTACCGGATTGTGTGTAATCGCGCGGCCCTGCCCATAGGGGGAGATGAGGAGTTTGTACTGGGCTCCGCCCATGGCTCCGCCCATGGCTCCTCCCCCCAGCCGGAAGTATAAAGATCAGTGCTGTGAGCCTGCTGCCAGTTCATCTGGAGTTCATCTCGTCACAGGCAGGCTCTGTTGTAAGACGATTAAAACCACTGTTCACCTCTAACCACGTGTCGCGTGAATTGATGGTCACATCACAAGTGGAGGAGGCATCTTGCAGGGTGGGGGGGGGGGGGATCGAGCTTGAGGGATATGACGATGGCTCCGCTCCCATTTTCTGCAGGAAGCAGTCCGGTGGTGGTGTAATCAATCAAAATTTGGAACCTGAAGATTTGCTAATTCGCACCGGAGACGCCAATTAAAAATGATGATATTGCTTTTCAAATGATACCACCACAAGGTTGGCGTTTGATAAGGTTCCCCACGGTCGGCTATTGCAGAAAATACGGAGGCTGGGGATTGAGGGTGATTTAGAGATGTGGATCAGAAATTGGCTAGTTGAAAGAAGACAGAGAGTGGTGGTTGATGGGAAATGTTCAGAATGGAGTTCAGTTACGAGTGGCGTACCACAAGGATCTGTTCTGGGGCCATTGCTGTTTGTCATTTTTATAAATGACCTAGAGGAGGGCACAGAAGGATGGGTAAGTAAATTTGCAGACAACACTAAAGTCGGTGGAGTTGTAGACAGTGCGGAAGGATGTTGCAGGTTACAGAGGGACATAGATAAGCTGTAGAGCTGGGCTGAGAGGTGGCAAATGGAGTTTAATGTGGAGAAGTGTGAGGTGATTCACTTTGGAAAGAATAACAGGAATAAGGAATATTTGGCTAATGGTAAAATTCTTGGTAGTGTGGGTGAGCAGAGGGATCTCGGTGTCCATGTACATAGATCCCTGAAAGTTGCCACCCAGGTTGATAGGGTTGTGAAGAAGGCCTATGGTGTGATGGCCTTTATTGGTAGAGGGATTGAGTTCCGGAGCCATGAGGTCATGTTGCAGTTGTACAAAACTCTAGTACGGCCACATTTGGAGTATTGCGTACAGTTCTGGTCGCCTCATTGTAGGAAGGACGTGGAAGCTTTGGAACGGGTGCAGAGGAGATTTACCAGGATGTTGCCTGGTATGGAGGGAAAATCTTATGAGGAAAGGCTGATGGACTTGAGGTTGTTTTCGTTAGAGAGAAGAAGGTTAAGAGGTGACTTAATAGAGGCATACAAAATGATCAGAGGGTTAGATAGGGTGGACAGTGAGAGCCTTCTCCCGCGGATGGAGGTGGCTAGCAAGAGGGGACATAGCCTTAAATTGAGGGGTAATAGATATAGGACAGAGGTCAGAGGTGGGTTTTTTACGTAAAGAGTGGTGAGGCCGTGGAATGCCCTACCTGCAACAGTAGTGAACTCGCCATCATTGAGGGCATTTAAAAGTTTATTGGATAAGCATATGGATGATAAGGGCATAGTGTAGGTTAGATGGCCTTTAGTTTTTTTTCCATGTCGGTGCAACATTGATGGCCGAAGGGCCTGTACTGCGCTGTATCGTTCTATGTTCTATGTTCTAAGGTTCAATAGGCTGGGGGTTTCGATACTGTCTGGTTCTCTGTTAGCAAATATACATTCAGGCTCTGAGTTTGCCTGAATCCTGCATTGGCCGTATTTCCCTTGAGCCTTTGCAAGCATCCATGTTTCCTTTGTAAGGGGCCGTTCCAGATGGCTACAAAGAGGAGGCTTTAGTAGCTAGCATATGTGAGTGTTGGCCCCGATATGGCTGAAGCAGAGGTTTTGAACTGGGAGGGGGGGGTGGATGTGAGGTGGCATGGTGAAGGGACAGAGCGGGGACCTGTTTGTGATGGGTAGGCGTGCAGGAACGGAGGATTTTCAGGAGAACTTCGAGTTGGCGAGAGGGGAGCGAGTTTAGCTATTTGCACAAAATGGGTTTGTTTTGTTATGCTCTTGGCGTAGCGCAAGCTGCCTCCTTGATGTTCACTCTGACAAAGGAAGGTTCAGACGTGGAGATAGCTTCAACACGTTTATTAAACTGTTAACAATTCTCCTATTAACATAGACATAGAACATAGAACAGTACAGCACAGAACAGGCCCTTCGGCCCTCTATGTTGTGCCGAGCCATGATCACCCTACTCAAACCCACGTATCCACCCTATACCCGTAACCCAACAACCTCCCCCTTAACCCTACTTTTATTAGGACACTACGGGCAATTTAGCATGGCCAATCCACCTAACCCGCACATCTTTGGACTGTGGGAGGAAACCAGAGCACCCGGAGGAAACCCACGCACACAGGGGGAGGACGTGCAGACTCCACACAGACAGTGACCCAGCCGGGAATCGAACCTGGGACCCTGGAGCTGTGAAGCATTTATGCTAACCACCATGCTACCCTGCTGCCCCTCATTGGATTCGACTCTCCTGTTAATCCTGCTATAGCTACTCAGACTGACGAACCAGTCTGCTACAATCCACGTGGTGGGTGTGATGTTGAATCAATCCTGTGTCTGTACTCACTGAGTGTCTCCACTGGAAAGAGGAAGATCATGTGTGCTGTGTCCTTTATATATACTCACAAGACCGAGTTATGGTACTGGAGCTGGAGTTGGATGAACTTCGGATCATTCGGGAGGCAGAGGGGGTCATAGATAGGAGCTTCAGGGAAGTAGTTACACCAAAGACTGGAGATAGATGGGTAACTGTAAGAGGGACTGGGAAGAAGCAGTCAGTGCAGGGACCCCCTGCGGTCGTTCCCCTGAGTAACAAGTATAGCATTTTGGATACTTGTGGGGGGGACGACTTACCAGGGGTAAGCCATGGGGTACGGGCCTCTGGCACGGAGTCTGTCCCTGTTGCTCAGAAGGGAAGGGGGGAAAGGAGTAGAACATTAGTAATTGGGGACTCAATAGTCAGGGGCACAGATAGGAGATTTTGTGGGAGCGAGAGAGACTCACGTTTGGTATGTTGCCTCCCAGGTGCAAGGGTAAGTGATGTCTCGGATCGTGTTTTTCGGGTCATTAAGGGGGAAGGGGAGCAGCCCCAAGTCGTAGTCCACATTGGCACTAACGACATAGGTAGGAAAGGGGACAAGGATGTCAGGCAGGCCTTTAGGGAGCTAGGATGGAAGCTCAGAGTGAGAACAAACAGAGTTGTTATCTCTGGGTTGTTGCCCGTGCCACTTGATAGTGAGATGAGGAATAGGGAGAGAGAGCAATTAAACACGTGGCTACAGGGATGGTGTAGGCGGAAGGGATTCAGATTTCTGGATAACTGGGGCTCTTTCTGGGGAAGGTGGGACCTCTATAGAGAGGATGGTCTACATCTGAACCTGAGGGGCACCAATATCCTGGGGGGGAGATTTGTTAGTGCTCTTTGGGGGGGTTTAAACTAATTCAGCAGGGGCATGGGAACCTGGATTGTAGTTTTGGGGTACGGGAGATTGAGAGTATAGAGGTCAGGAGCACAGATTTGACTTTGCAGGAGGGTGCCAGTGTTCAGGTAGGTGGTTTGAAGTGTGTCTACTTCAATGCCAGGAGTATACGAAATAAGGTAGGGGAACTGGCAGCATGGGTTGGTACCTGGGACTTCGATGTTGTGGCCATTTCAGAGACATGGATAGAGCAGGGACAGGAATGATTGTTGCAGGTTCCGGGGTTCAGGTGTTTTAGTAAGGTCAGAGAAGGGGGCAAAAGAGGGGGAGGTGTGGCGCTGCTAGTCAAGGACAGTATTACGGTGGCAGAAAGGATGCAAGATGGGGACTCTTCTTCCGAGGTAGTATGGGCTGAGGTTAGAAACAGGAAAGGAGAGGTCACCCTGTTGGGAGTTTTCTATAGGCCACCTAATAGTTCTAGGGATGTAGAGGAAAGGATGGCGAAGATGATTCTGGAAAAGAGCGAAAGTAACAGGATAGTTGTTATGGGAGACTTTAACTTTCCAAATATTGACTGGAAAAGATATAGTTCGAGTACATTAGATGGGTCGTTCTTTGTACAATGTGTGCAGGAGGGTTTCCTGACACAATATGTTGACAGGCCAACAAGAGGTGAGGCCACTTTGGATTTGGTTTTGGGTAATGAACCAGGCCAGGTGTTAGATCTGGAGGTAGGTGAACACTTTGGAGACAGTGACCACAATTCGGTGACCTTTACATTAGTGATGGAAAGGGATAAGTATACCCGCAGGGCAAGAGTTATAGCTGGGGGGAAGGGCAATTATGATGCCATTAGACATGACTTAGGATGTGTAGGTTGGAGAAGTAGGCTGCAAGGGTTGGGCACACTGGATATGTGGAGTTTGTTCAAGGAACAGCTATTGCGTGTTCTTGATCAGTACGTACCAGTCAGGCAGGGAGGAAGGGAACCGTGGTTTACCAAAGAAGTGGAATCCCTTGTGAAGAGGAAGAAGGAGGCCTATGTGAAGATAGAACATAGAACATAGAACAGTACAGCACAGAACAGGCCCTTCGGCCCTCAATGTTGTGCCGAGCCATGATCACCCTACTCAAACCCGCATATCCACCCTATACCCGTAACCCAACAACCCCCCCTTAACCTTACTTTTTGTAGGACACTACGGGCAATCTAGCATGGCCAATCCACCTAACCCGCACATCTTTGGACTGTGGGAGGAAACCGGAGCGCCCGGAGGAAACCCACGCACACAGGGGGAGGACGTGCAGACTCCACACAGACAGTGACCCAGCCGGGAATCGAACCTGGGACCCTGGAGCTGTGAAGCATTTATGCTAACCACCATGCTACCCTGCTGCCCCGAAGCGTGAAGTTTCAGTTGGGGCGCTTGATAGTTACAGGGAAGCGAGGAAGGATCTAAAGAGAGAGCTAAGACGAGCAAGGAGGGGACATGAGAAGTCTTTGGCAGGTAGGATCAAGGAAAACCCAAAAGCTTTCTATAGGTATGTCAGGAATAAAAGAATGACTAGGGTAAGAGTAGGGCCAGTCAAGGACAGTGGTGGGAAGTTGTGTGTGGAGGCTGAGGAGATAAGCGAGATACTAAATGAATACTTTTCGTCAGTATTCACTCAGGAAAAAGATAATGTTGTGGAGGAGAATGCTGAGACCCAGGCTATTAGAATAGATGGCATTGAGGTGAGTAGGGAAGAAGTGTTGGCAATTCTGGACAAGGTGAAAATAGATAAGTCCCCGGGGCCTGATGGGATTTATCCTAGGATTCTCTGGGAAGCCAGGGAAGAGATTGCAGAGCCTTTGGCTTTGATTTTTTATGTCATCATTGGCTACAGGATTAGTGCCAGAGGACTGGAGGATAGCAAATGTGGTCCCTTTGTTCAAGAAGGGGAGTAGAGATAACCCCGGTAACTATAGGCCGGTGAGCCTAACGTCTGTAGTGGGTAAAGTCTTGGAGAGGATTATAAAAGATATGATTTATAATCATCTAGATAGGAATAATATAATTAGGAATAGTCAGCATGGTTTTGTGAAGGGTAGGTCATGCCTCACAAACCTTATCGAGTTCTTTGAGAACGTGACTGAACAGGTAGACGAGGGTAGAGCAGTTGATGTGGTGTATATGGATTTCAGTAAAGTGTTTGATAAGGTTCCCCACGGTCGGCTATTGCAGAAAATACGGAGGCTGGGGATTGAGGGTGATTTAGAGATGTGGATCAGAAATTGGCTAGTTGAAAGAAGACAGAGAGTGGTGGTTGATGGGAAATGTTCAGAATGGAGTTCAGTTACGAGTGGCTTACCACAAGGATTTGTTCTGGGGCCGTTGCTGTTTGTCATTTTTATAAATGACCTAGAGGAGGGCGCAGAAGGATGGGTGAGCAAATTTGCAGACGACACTAAAGTCGGTGGAGTTGTAGACAGTGCGGAAGGATGTTGCAGGTTACAGAGGGACATAGATAAGCTGCAGAGCTGGGCTGAGAGGTGGCAAATGGAGTTTAATGTGGAGAAGTGTGAGGTGATTCACTTTGGAAAGAATAACAGGAATGCGGAATATTTGGCTAATGGTTAAATTCTTGGTAGTGTGGATGAGCAGAGGGATCTCGGTGTCCATGTACATAGATCCCTGAAAGTTGCCACCCAGGTTGATAGGGTTGTGAAGAAGGCCTATGGTGTGTTGGCCTTTATTGGTAGAGGGATTGAGTTCCGGAGCCATGAGGTCATGTTGCAGTTGTACAAAACACTAGTACGGCCGCATTTGGAGTATTGCGTACAGTTCTGGTCGCCTCATTATAGGAAGGACGTGGAAGCTTTGGAACGGGTGCAGAGGAGATTTACCAGGATGTTGCCTGGTATGGAGGGAAAATCTTATGAGGAAAGGCTGATGGACTTGAGGTTGTTTTCGTTAGAGAGAAGAAGGTTAAGAGGTGACTTAATAGAGGCATACAAAATGATCAGAGGGTTAGATAGGGTGGACAGTGAGAGCCTTCTCCCGCGGATGGAGGTGGCTAGCACGAGGGGACATAGCCTTAAATTGAGGGGTAATAGATATAGGACAGAGGTAGGTTTTTTACGCAAAGAGTGGTGAGGCCGTGGAATGCCCTACCTGCAACAGTAGTGAACTCGCCAATATTGAGGGCATTTAAAAGATTATTGGATAAGCATATGGATGACAATGGCATAGTGTAGGTTAGATGGCCTTTAATTTTTGGACATCCCATGTCGGTGCAACATCGAGGGCCGAAGGGCCTGTACTGCGCTGTATCGTTCTATGTTCTATGTTCTATATGGGTTGGTGTAATGCCCCCCTGTGGTAGTGTCACCTCTGTGTGTATCGTGAATGCCCATTGGTCGTGTCCTATCTTACTGTCCTATTGATTGAGTGTCTGTGTGTCACATCAGATGATGGGGGGGGGACATAATGGGGAACATGGGGCAGCACGGTAGCCTTGTGGATAGCACAATTGCTTCACAGCTCCATGGTCCCAGGTTCGATTCCCGGCTGGGTCACTGTCTGTGCGGAGTCTGCACATCCTCCCCGTGTGTGCGTGGGTTTCCTCCGGGTGCTCCGGTTTCCTCCCACAGTCCAAAGATGTGCAGGTTAGGTGGATTGGCCATGATAAATTGCCCTTAGTGTCCAAAATTGCCCTTAGTGTTGGGTGGGGTTACTGGGTTATGGGGATAAGGTGGAGGTGTTGACCTTGGGTAGGGTGCTCTTTCCAAGAGCCGGTGCAGACTCGAAGGGCCGAACGGCCTCCTTCTGCACTGTAAATTCTATGATAATGGAGGATCAGGGATATCTATGGTGGTTAAGCGTCGTGTGTGGCGGGGGGGCGAGGGGGGGGGGAGGAGAAGGCACTAGTAGACAGATTAAGCGGAAGCGGGGGGGGGGAAATCGAGATCAGGCGGGGTGGCCGGGAGTGAAATAACGCATTGGGTAAAGGCACCCGCCTCTTGTACGAGGGCTGAGCCTGATACATTTCAAGGTGGTGCACAGGGTTCGTACAGCACAGAATCGGACGTGGGTTTTTCCCTGGAGTGGGGGATGCGTGTGGGAGGGGGGACGGCTAACCAGGCTCATATGGCCTGGGGTGTGTAAAGCTGCAGGGTGTCTGGGAGACCCGGTGGGGGATATTAGGAGTCAGGATGATGCCGAGCGATTGCTGGGGTAGGACTTGCTGGAGGTGACGGAGGGAAAGGGGACTGATACCGTGGGCAAAATTGCCACACTGTGTAGCATGTTTACTTTGAGGCGTTATTTGTATCTCACTGTGGAATAACATATGCTTTAAAAATAAATGTTTCCATTAAATCGTGCAAATAAATATTAATGTGGGTCTTGGAATTGTGAGTGTTTATCTATAAATATTAGTGTGTGTTGGTGCTGTGTATGTTTATATATAAATATTAGTGAGTGTTTATATATAAATATTAGTGTGTGTCGGTGCTGTGTGTGTTTATATATAAATATTAGTGTGTGTTGGTGCTGTGTATGTTTATATATAAATATTAGTGAGTGTTTATATATAAATATTAGTGTGTGTTGGTGCTGTGTATGTTTATATATAAATATTAGTGAGTGTTTATATATAAATATTAGTGTGTGTTGGTGCTGTGTGTGTTTATATATAAATATTAGTGTGTGTTGGTGCTGTGTATGTTTATATATAAATATTAGTGAGTGTTTATATATAAATATTAGTGTGTGTTGGTGCTGTGTATGTTTATATATAAATATTAGTGAGTGTTTATATATAAATATTAGTGTGTGTCGGTGCTGTGTGTGTTTATATATAAATATTAGTGTATGTTTATATATAAATATTAGTGTGTGTTTATATATAAATATTAGTGTGTGTCGGTGCTGTGTGTGTTTATATATAAATATTAGTGTGTGTCGGTGCTGTGTGTGTTTATATATAAATATTAGTGTGTGTTGGTGCTGTGTGTGTTATAGAACATACAACATAGAACATTACAGCGCAGTACAGGCCCTTCGGCCCTCGATGTTGCGCTGACCTGTGAAACCCCTCTAAAGTCCCTCTACACTATTCCCTTATCATCCATATGTCTATCCAATGACCATTTGAACGCCCTTAATGTTGGCGAGTCCACTACTGTTGCAGGCAGGGCATTCCACGCCCTTACTACTCTCTGAGTAAAGAATCTACCTCTGACATCTGTCCTGTATCTATCTCCCCTCAATTTAAAGCTATGTCCCCTCGTGCTAGCCATCACCATCCGAGGAAAAAGGCTCTGTCTACCCTATCTAATCCTCTGATCATCTTGTATGCCTCAATTAAGTCACCTCTTCACCTTATTCTCCCTAACGAAAACAGCCTCAAGTCCTTCAGTCTTTCCTCATAAGATCTTCCCTCCATACCAGGCAACATTCTGGTAAATCTCCTCTTGATAGAACATAGAACATAGAACAGTACAGCACAGAACAGGCCCTTCGGCCCTCAATGTTGTGCCGAGCCATGATCACCCTACTCAAACCCACGTATCCACCCTATACCCTATACCCATAACCCAACAACCCCCCCCATTAATCTTACTTTTTTTAGGACACTACGGGCAATTTAGCATGGCCAATCCACCTAACCCGCACATCTTTGGACTGTGGGAGGAAACCGGAGCACCCGGAGGAAACCCACGCACACAGGGGGAGGACATGCAGATTCCACACAGACAGTGACCCAGCCGGGAATCGAACCTGGGACCCTGGAGCTGTGAAGCATTTATGCTAACCACCATGCTACCCCTGATGTACCATCAATTGAACGCGAGACGAGTTACTGGTCAAAAGTATGGCTTTAATCAGCTAGATGTTAGCCCTGCGTTCAATTACAGTATATGGACGACTGCCGGGAGTACTGGGTATTTATACCCCGCCCTGGAGGCGGGGTTAACTCAGCCTCTTGACCAATCGGGGAGCCGTCACACGACTGGTCTCAACCAACCGGTCGAGAGGCACATGACCGACCAGGGCCAATGGTAAGCCGGTGTTCTGCACCAATGGCAGGCAGCTATGCTAATCATACCGCCAAATTCACCCCTTGCGGAGAAAGAAGCCGGGGCGGGGCGGGGGGGGGGTGTCAACGAGAGCTGGGGGGGATGGGGGAGAACTGGTGGTATGAGTAGTAATGAGAGAAGGAAAAAAAATGTATCCTTGGCTTCCCACTGGCCCAGACATTTAACAACAGTACATACTGTCCATACAAGGTCCATGGTGGTGTTGAAAGTTTCATGGACTCGATCAGCCTTTTCGTTGCCCGTGACGTCCTGGCAGACCGCCGCAGTGGAGTTGGTGACGCTGGTTCAGCCGATGGTGGTGGTTCAGCTGATATTCTGGACTCCGGGAGCGATGGTCTTTGAACTGTCTCCGTAACCTGGGCTGGTGGTGGAGACGCCATGGATGGGGGAGGGGTGGCCTGGGTGGGGCGCTGGGGGAAAAAGAACTGGGGGGGGGGGTCTGTGGTGAAGGGGGGGAGGGCCACACGCCGGCGGGTGCCAGGTCCCAGAGGGAGACCGTGTCCTGCCGACCGTCGGGGTACTCCACGTACACATACTGCGGGTTAGCGTGGAGTAACTGGACTTGTTCCACCAACGAGTCGGACTTGTGGACCCGCACATGCTTCCGGAGCAAGATGGGTCCGGGGGCGGCCAGCCACGTCGGGAGAGGGGATCCGGAGGGCGACTTCCTGGGGAAAACAAGAAGATGTTCATGAGGTGTCTGATTAGTTGTGGTACAGAGGAGTGAGCGGATAGAGCGTAGGGCATCGGGGATCACCTCTTGCCATCCGGAAGTAGGGAGATCTCTAGACCGGAGGGCCAGTAGTATGGTCTTCCAGATGGTACCATTCTCCCGCTCGACCTGTCCGTTACCCCGAGGGTTATAGCTGGTCGTCCTGCTAGAGGCAATGCCCCTGCTGAGCAGGAATTGACGCAGCTCGTCGCTCATAAATGAGGACCCCCGATCGCTATGTATGTACGCGGGGAGAAGATGGAGAGGAGGGCCTTAATGACGGTCGATGTGGTCATGTCGGGGCAGGGAATGGCGAAGGGGAAGCGGGGGAATTCGTCAATTACCACCAGGAAGTAAATGTTGCGGTTGTTAGAGGGAAGGGGCCCCTTGAAGTCAATGCTAAGACGTTCGAAGGGGCGGGATGCTTTGATCAGGTGTGCGCGCTCGGGGCGGTAGAAGTGCGGTTTGCACTCTGCGTAGATGTGGCAGTCACGGGTTACTGACCTGACTTCCTCGATGGAGTAGGGCAGGTTGCGGGTGTTTATGAAATGATAGAAACGGGTCACCCCTGGATGGCAGAGGTCCGTGTGGAGGGAGCGGAGGCGGTCTATCTGCGCGCTGGCGCAGGTACCGCGGGACAGGGCATCAGGAGGCTCATTGAGCTTCCCAGGACGATACAAGATATCATAGTTGTACGTGGACAACTCGATCCGCCACCGCAAGACCTTGTCGTTCTTAATCTTGCCCCTCTGTGCATTATCAAACATGAAGGCTACTGACCGTTGGTCTGTGAGAAGGGTAAACTTCCTGTCGGCCAAATAGTGCCTCCAATGTTGCACAGCTTCAACTATGGCCTGGGCTTCCTTTTCCACAGAGGGGTGGCGGAGTTCAGAAGCCTGGAGGGTTCTGGAGAAGAAAGCCACGGGTCTGCCCGCTTGGTTCAGGGTGGCCGCCAGAGCAACTTCTGATGCGTCGCTCTCAACCTGGAAAGGGAGGGACTCGTCGATGGCGCGCATCGTGGCCTTTGCGATGTCCGCTTTGATGCGGCTAAAGGCCTGGCAGGCCTCCGTCGACGGTGGGAAGGTCGTGGTTTGCATGAGGGGACGGGCCTTGTCCGCGTAGTTGGGAACCCATTGGGCATAGTATGCGAAAAACCCCAGGCAGCGTTTGAGGGTATTGGGAAGAGGGAGTTCCATCAGGGGGCGCATGCGTTCGGGGTCGGGGCCTATCACTCCGTTACGCAGTACGTAGCCGAGGATGGCTAGGCGGTCGGTGCTAAACACGCATTTATCCTTATTGTACGTGAGGTTAAGGAGTTTTGCGGTTTGGAGGAATTTCTGGAGGTTGGCGTCATGGTCCTGCTGGTCGTGGCCGCAGATGGTGACATTATCGAGATACGGGAAGGTAGCCCGTAATCCGTACTTGTCGACCATTCGGTCCATCTCCCGTTGGAAGACCGATACCCCATTTGTGACACCGAATGGAACCCTAAGGAAGTGCTAGAGGCCCCCATCAGCCTCGAACGCGGTGTACAGTCGGTCACTAGCGCGGATGGGGAGCTGGTGATAAGCGGACTTAAGGTCCACAGTGGAGAAGACCTTGTATCTCGCGATCTCGTTTACCATGGTGGAAATACGGGGGAGAGGATACGCGTCCAGTTGCGTAAACCGGTTGATGGTTTGGCTATAATCGATGACCATCCGGTTTTTCTCCCCAGTCCGGACCACCAGCACTTGGGCTCGCCAGGGACTGTTGCTGGCCTCGATGACCCCTTCCGTCAGCAACCTCTGGACCTCGGACCTGATGAAGGACCGGTCCTGGGCGCTGTACCGTCTGCTCCGTGTGGCGACGGGTTTGCAATCGGGGGTGAGGTTAGCAAACAGGGAGGGAGGGTCTACTTTGAGGGACGCGAGGCTGCAGACAGTGAGGGGGGGTATAGGGCCGCCGAATTGAAAAGTCAAGCTCTGCAGGTTGCACTGGAAGTCCAGTCCTAGGAGTGCCGGTGCGCAAAGGTCAGGGAGGACAAGGAGTTTATAATTTTTAAAAACCTTCCCTTGGACCGTGAGATCCGCGATGCAGCACCCGGTGATGCGGACGGAGTGCGAACCTGAGGCTAACCCGATTTTGTGTTTTACAGGGTGGACAGGGAGCGCGCAGCGTCTTACCGTGTCAGGGTGTACGAAGCTTTCCGTGCTCCCGGAGTCCAGCAGGCAGCCCGTTTCGTGCCCGTTGAGGTGGATTAGCGTTGTCATCTAGGCGAGCGTGCGTGGCCGTGACTGATCGAGCTGAATGGCCGCGAGCCGTGGAGAAGATCCATCGTCGCAGTCGTCGTCGGCCGAGTGGGTGCTGGTAGGACCTCGCGTGCCAGTCCAGGGTGGCGGTGCCCAGGATCCGCACGTGGAATCGCCGCCCCAAGATGGCGGCGACCAGGACCCGCACGTGGGGTCGGGCGCCCAAGATGGCGGCGCCCGCAGGGCCCTCGTGGTTGCTGGGGGCGGGGTTAGCGGTGCCGGCCGGCCGGTCGGAGCGGCTGAGAGCGGGGGCAGAGGCGCGCAGGCCGGGCGCAGAGGCCCGGGGGTGGGGGGGGGGAAATTGATGCGGTGCGCTGGAAGGGCCCGGAAGGGCCCGGAGGAGGAGATCCCCGGTCGCTGCACGGCACAGCAGCGACCGATTTGGCCTGGCAGACCGACGAAAAATGGCCCTTCTTCCCGCAGCTCTTACAGAGGGCGGAGCGGGCTGGGCAAGGTGTTTCGCAAGCCCACAGAAATAGCAGCGGGGCCCCGCGGACTTGTCGGGGCGTCCCGCGGCGCAGGCCTGAGGGGGGTCGGGAGCGGCGGATGGCGGTGGGGAAGCGTGCCAGGAGGCCCAGGGTGGTGCAGTGCGGCTGGGGACATAGGCGCGGGCGTTTTGATCGGCGACCTCCAGGGAGGTGGAGAGAGTCCATGCCTCAGTTACGCTGGTGGATAGCGGCAGGCTGCATCCCAGCCACGTAAGCATCTCTGATCAGAAGTTCCATGTGCTCAGTGGCTGAAACTTAGAGGCAGGAGCAATTCCTCCCCAGGACAGCGAGGGCCCGGTAAAAATCGTCTAAGGACTCAACGGGGAACTGTTGTCTGGTAGCCAGCAGATGTCGGGCGAACACTCGGTTTACCGGCTTAAGAAACTGTCCTTTCAGCTTATCCATGGCCGCGTCGTACTCTTTTTCTTCCCCTATTATCGCGTAGGCCGCCATGCCCACGCTGGAATGGAGAATATGAAGCTTCTGTGCCATGGTGGGGGGGCTGCTTGCGGACGCCAGGTAGCTATCGAAACACGCCAGCCAATGTTTGAAGGTTTCCGATGCGTTCGGAGTTTGCGGGCTGATGCGAAGGCTTTCGGGCTTGATCCGGAGCTCCATCTTCAAATTTCTAGCTGATTAAATTGATGTACCATCAATTGAACGCGAGACGTGTTGCTGGACAAAAGTATGGCTTTAATCAGCTAGATGTTAGCCCTGCGGTCGATTACATTAGAAGGACGACCGCCGGGAGTACTGGGTATTTATACCCCGCCCTGGAGGCGGGGTTAACTCAGCCTCTCGACCAATCGGGGAGCCGCCACATGACTGGTCTCAACCAACTGGTCGAGAGGCACATGACCGACCAGGGCCAATAGTAAGCCGGTGTTCTGCACCAATGGCAGGCAGCTATGCTAATCATACCACCACACCTTTCCAATGCTTCCACATCCTTCCTATAATGTGGCGACCAGAACTGCATGCAATACTCCAAATGCGGCCGCACCAGAGTTTTGTACAACTGCAACATGACCTCACGGCTCCGAAACGCAGTCCCTCTACCAATAAAAGCTAACACACCGTACGCCTTCTTAACAACCCTATCAACCTGGGTGGTAACTTTCAGGGATCTATGTACATGCCACCGAGATCTCTCTGCTCGTCCACACTACCAAGAATCTTACCATTAGCCCAGTACTCTGTCTTCCTGTTATTCCTTCCAAAATGAATCACCTCACACTTCTCTGCATTAAACTCCATTTGCCACCTGTCAGCCCAGCTCTGCAGCTTATCTAATCTCATCTCATCTTCCGGCTAGGCACGCTGCAGCCTTCCGGCCTGAACATCGAATTCAACAACTTCAGATGATCAGCCCCACCTCGACCCATTTGTTTTCATTTCATTTTAACTGTCTTTTACCATTTCTTTCTTTCCTGCATCTTTCCTGCACCTTTCTCCTCTTTGCTTCCCTCTTCCCCTCCCCCACCTACAGTTCATCCTCTGATGTTAGGTTCCCTGCTGTTTGACCTTTCACATCTTTTGTCCTCTCTGGGGACTGCCATTAGCATTCTTTCCCCTTGGTTTCTGTGGCCATTAGCAGCCGGTTTCCCTGCATTTCTGTGGCTATGACTCATCTTTCGTTCTCACTCCACAGTATAAATATTTCCCACTCTCTCTGTCTGTTAGCTTTGATAAAGAGTCATCGGACTCCAAACGTTAGCTCTTTTCTCTCCCACAGATGCTGCCAGACTTGCTGAGATTTTCCAGCATTTTCCCTTTCATTTCAGATTCCAGCATCCGCAGTAATTTGCTTTTATTTCTGCAGCTTATCTATGTCCCTCTGTAACTTGCAACATCCTTCTGCACTGTCCACAACTCCACCGTCTTTTGTGTCATCTGCAAATGTACTCACCCAACCATCCACGCCCTCCTCCAGGTCATTTATAAAAATGACAAACAGCAGCGGCCCCAAAACAGATCCTTGTGGTACACCACTAGTAACTGAACTCCAGTCTGAACATTTCCCATCAACCACCACCCTTTGTCTTCTATCAGCTAGCCAATTTCTGATCCAAACTGCTAAATCACCCTGAATCCCATCCCATGTTTGTACATAAATATTACTGTGTGTTTATATATAAACATTAGTGTGTGTTGGTGCTGTGTGAGTTTATATATAAATATTAATGTGTGTTGGTGCTGTGTGTTTATATATATGAGTGTGTTGGTGCTGCGTGTGTTTATATATAAATATTAGTGTGTGTTTATATATAAACATTAGTGTGTGTTGGTGCTGTGTGTGTTTATATATAAATATTAGTGTGTGTCGGTGCTGTGTGTGTTTATATATAAATATTAGTTGTGTTGGGGCTGTGTGTGTTTATATATAAATATTAGTGTGTGTCGGTGCTGTGTGTGTTTATATGTAAATATTAGTGTGTGTTTATATATAAATATTAGTGTGTGTCAGTGCTGTGTGTGTTTATATATAAATATTAGTGTGTGTTGGTGCTGTGTGTGTTTATATATAAATATTAGTGTGTGTCAGTGCTGTGTGTGTTTATATATAAATATTAGTGTGTGTCGGTGCTGTGTGTGTTTATATATAAATATTAGTGTGTGTCGGTGCTGTGTGTGTTTATATATAAATATTAGTGTGTGTCGGTGCTGTGTGTGTTTATATATAAATATTAGTGTGTGTTTATATATAAATATTAGTGTGTGTCAGTGCTGTGTGTGTTTATATATAAATATTAGTGTGTGTCGGTGCTGTGTGTGTTTATATATAAATATTAGTGTGTGTCGGTGCTGTGTGTGTTTATATATAAATATTAGTGTGTGTCGGTGCTGTGTGTGTTTATATATAAATATTAGTGTGTGTCGGTGCTGTGTGTGTTTATATATAAATATTAGTGTGTGTTTATATATAAATATTAGTGTGTGTCAGTGCTGTGTGTGTTTATATATAAATATTAGTGTGTGTCGGTGCTGTGTGTGTTTATATATAAATATTAGTGTGTGTTTATATATAAATATTAGTGTGTGTCAGTGCTGTGTGTGTTTATATATAAATATTAGTGTGCGTTGGTGCTGTGTGCGTTTATATATAAATATTAGTGTGTGTTTATATATAAATATTAGTGTGTGTTTATATATAAATATTAGTGTGTGTTGGTGCTGTGTGTGTTTATATATAAATATTAGTGTGTGTTTATATATAAATATTAGTGTGTGTTGGTGCTGTGTGTGTTTATATATAAATATTAGTGTGTGTTTATATATAAATATTAGTGTGTGTTGGGGCTGCGGTTCCCTCCTCCGGCCGCCTGGTGTCAGTAGTGAGGCTGTGTTTGGGTTGCAGCTGCGGTTCCCTCCTCCGGCCGCCGGGTGTCAGCAGTGAGGCGGCCGCGCAGGCGCACGGGCAGTGGCGGGAGGCGGTGGAGCGGGGGGACGAGATTGAGGGGCGGACCCGGCTGGTGGGGGGGGACAGCAATAGTGAGGGACCGGGAGTGAGGGGCAGAGGAAGTGAGGGACATCAATACTGAGGGACCAGGAGTGAGGGAGGGATAGTGAGGGACCTCAATACTGAGGGACCAGGAGGGAGAGGGATAGTGAGGGACCTCAATACTGAGGGGCTAGGAGGGAGGGATAGTGAGGGACCTCAATACTGAGGGACCAGGAGGGAGAGGGATAGTGAGGGACCTCAATACTGAGGGACCAGGAGGGAGAGGGATAGTGAGGGACCTCAATACTGAGGGACCAGGAGGGAGAGGGATAGTGAGGGACCTCAATACTGAGGGACCAGGAGGGAGAGGGATAGTGAGGGACCTCAATACTGAGGGACCAGGAGGGAGGGATAGTGAGGGACCTCAATACTGAGGGGCCAGGAGTGAGGGAGGGATAGTGAGGGACCTCAATACTGAGGGGCTAGGAGGGAGGGATAGTGAGGGACCTCAATACTGAGGGAGAGGGATAGTGAGGGACCTCAATACTGAGGGGCTAGGAGGGAGGGATAGTGAGGGACATCAATACTGAGGGGCTAGATGTGAGAGGGATAGTGAGGGACCTCAATACTGAGGGACCAGGAGTGAGGGATAGTGAGGGACCTCAATACTGAGGGGCTAGGAGTGAGGGAGGGATAGTGAGGGACCTCAAAACTGAGGGGCTAGGAGGGAGGGATAGTGAGGGACCTCCATACTGAGGGACCAGGAGAGTGAGTGAATAGAGGGAAAGAGAGTGAGGGGCATCATTACTGAGAGGCCAGGAGTGAGGGGCATCATTACTGAGAGGCCAGGAGAGAGGAAGGGAGTGAATACAGGAAGAGAGATAGTGAGGGACAACAATACTGAGGGACCAAGAGAGTGAGTGAGTAGGGGGAGAGGGAGAGTGAGGGACATCAATACTGAAGGGCCAGGAGAGAAAGTGAATTGAGGGAGAGAAACTGAGGGACCTCAATATTGACAGAGCAGGAGAGCAGCGGGAGAGGGAGTGAGGGACATCAACACAAAAGGACCAGGAGAGAGGAAGTCAATTATCAAGAGGGGATCAAGAGTGGATAGAGGGAGAATGAGATAAGGTTAAATAGGGTGAGAGAGGGCGATAATTCAACAGAGAGACTGAAGACGGAGGAGTGAATTAGAGAGAGAAAGAGGGTTGAGAGAGGGGAGGAGGTTTAAATAGAGGGACAGAAGAAGTGTTAGAGAGAGAGATTTAAATAGAGGGAGAGGAAATTGGATAACGAGAGAGGTTTGAATAGAGGGGGTGAGTTAATTAGGGAGAAGAGAGGGGATTGAATAGAGATAGAGAGTTAAATAGAGGGGGAGGATTGAATAGAGGGAGACGGTTAATTGGAGGGAGAGAGAGGATTGAATAGAGAGAGTTAAAAAGAGAGTGGTGTTAAGTCGAGGGGAAGAGATCAATATAGAGGGTTGGATAGAGATAAAGTGAGTGAAATACAGAGAGTGGGGTTAAATAGAGGGGGAGAGAGAGGGAGAGGGTTAAATGGAGAGATAAATAGATGAGGAGAGAGATAAATAGAGAGAGTGAAAGTTAGGATTGAATAGTGAGAGTTAAATATAGAGGGGGAAATAATTAAATAGTGAAGTAAATAGAGAGAGGATTAAATACAGGGGAGTGGGAGTGAATTAAATTTAGAGATGGTTAAATAAACAGGGTTAAGTAGACAGACGGTGTTAAATAGGGGGTTGAATAGACAGAGGGTTAAATAGACAGAGTTAAATAAGCAGAAGGTTAAGTAGGCGGGAGAAAGACAATTAAATAGAGAGAACGAGAGAGTGAATTAAATACAGAAAGCGAGAGGATTAAATGGTGAGATACGATTAAATAGAGAGGGGATTAAATAGAGAGCGGGATTAAATAGAGAATTAAATACTGGCAGTTTAAATACCGTGTGAGAGACAATGAATTAAATAGAGATAGAGTGAGAGGGGATTAATAGCGAAAGAGGGGATTAAATAGAGGGACAATTGAAAAGGGAGAGACAATTAAATATAGAGGTGATTAAATATAGGAAGAGAGTATTAATTACAGAGAGAGAGGATTAAATACAGGGAAGAGAGCGGATTAAAAACGGGACAGAAGATTAAATATAGGTGGAGAGAGGATTTAGTACAGGGAGAGAGAATTAAATACAGAGGGGGAAGAGGATTAAATACAGGGGGACAAAAAGAGGGTTAAATACAGAGGGAGAGAGGATTAATTACAGGGAGAGAAGATAGAATCAAGAGAGGGAGAGGATCAAATACAGGGTGAGAGGATTGACTAGAGGGGAAGGAGAGAGTATTAAATAGAGGGGGAGAGTGGGGATTAAATAGAGGGGGAGAGGGGATTAAATAGAGGGGAGAGTGGGGATTAAATAGAGGGGGGGAGAGGGGATTAAATAGAGGGGGAGAGTGGGGATTAAATAGAGGGGGAGTGGGGATTAAATAGAGGGGGAGAGTGGGGATTAAATAGAGGGGGAGAGTGGGGATTAAATAGATGGGGAGAGTGGAGATTAAATAGAGGGGGAGAGTGAGAGGATTGAATAGAGGTGGGGGGATTAAATACAGGGGGAAAAGGGAGAAGATTAGATACAGGCCAAAAGACAGGATTAAACACAGGGAGAGAGAAAGGATTAAATACAGGGTGAAATAAATATCTGGGGAAAGAGGGAAGATTGAATAGAGGGAGAGAGGATTAAATACGGGGGGAGTGGATTAAATGCAGGGAGAGAGATTGGATTGAATAGGGGGAAAGCAGAGAGGATTAAACACGGAGAGAGAGACAATTAAGTACAGGGAGAGAGGATTAATTATAGGGGAGATAGGATTAACTAGGGGAGAGAGGATTAACTACAGGGGTAGGGCATTAAATACAGGGAAAGAGGATTAAATAGAGGGATTAAATACGGGAAAGAGGATTAAATACGGAGAGAGTGCGATCGAATAGAGGGGGAGAGGATTGAATAGAAGGCATGAGGGAGAGAAAGGTTTAAATACAGGGGGAAGGATTAAATACAGGGAGGGAGAGAAGTACAGGAAGATTAAGTACGGGGGAGAGTGAGGAATTACACATACCACAAATAATTATATAGAGGTGGAAAGAGGATTAAATACAGGTGGAGAGAGGATTAAATACTGGATAGAAGTGAGAGGGTTGAATAAAGGTGGTGTGGGAGTAGAGAGGATTACATACAAGGAGAGAGTGGATCAAATACAGGGGGAGATAGAGGATTAAAAACAAGGGGAGTGAGGATTGAACACAGGAAGGGAGAAAGAGGATTACATGCAGCAGAGAGAAAAGGGATTACAGGGAGAGAAGGGATTGAATAGAGGGTCAAATACAGGAAGAGAGAAATACAGAGAGAGGGGATTAAATAGAGGGAGGAGAGAGGATTGAATAGGGGAGGAAAGAGGATTAAATACAAGGGTAGAGGGAGAAGATTAAATTCAGGGGGAGAGACAGGATTACAGCATAGGGGAGAGGGAGGATTAAATTGAGGGAGAGAGGACTAAATTGAGTATAAAGTACAGGGGGAAAGGATTGAACAGGGAGGCAGAGAGGATTAAATACAGAGTATTAAATACAGACAGAGAGGATTAAAGACAATCACAGAGAGGATTAAATAGAGATAGAGACGATTAAATTGAGTGAGGGAGATAAGAGATTACCTAGAGGGAGAAAGAGGATTAGACACAGAGTGAGAATCAAATACAGAGGAAAAGTGAGAGGATCAAATACAGCAGGAAACAGAGGATTAAATACCAGGAAAGAGAGGCTTACATACAGGGTGAAAGAGATTAAATAAAGGGGAAAAGTGAATATTAAATACAGGGGGAAAGAATATTAAATACAGGGGAAAGAGAGTATTAAATCCGGGGGAAAGAGAATATTAAATACAGGGGGAAAGAGAGGAATAAATACAGGAGGGAAGAGGATTAAATCGGGGAAAGAGTGGATTTAAATACAGGGGGAAAGAGATAGGATTAACTACAGAAGGAAAGGGAGAGGATTAAATACAGGAGAAAAGAGGATTAAACACAGGAGGAAAAGAAGAGGATTAAATACAGGGGAAAGAGGAAAAGGAGAGGATTAAATACAGGGGAAGGAGAGAGGATTAACTACAGAAGGAAAGGGAGAGGATTAAATACAGGAGAAAGAGAGAGGATTAACTACAGAAGGAAAGGGAGAGGATTAAATACAGGAGAAAAGAGGATTAAACACAGGAGGAAAAGGAGAGGATTAAATACAGGGGAAAGAGGAAAAGGAGAGGATTAAATACAGGGGAAAGAGAGAGGATTAAATACAGGAGGAAAGGGAGAGGAATAAATACAGGGGAAGGAGAGGATTAAATACAGGAAAAAGGTTAAATACAGGAGCAAAAGGAGAGGATTAAATACAGGAAAAAAGAGGATTAAATACAGGGGGAAAGGGAGAGGATTAAATACAGGGGAAAGAGAGGATTAATACAGGAGAAAGGACTAAATACAGGAGGAAAGAGGAATAAATACAGGAAGAAAAAGAGGAGTAAATACAGGGGGAAAGGGAGAAGATCAAATACAGGGGGAGAGAGCGGATTAAATTCAGGAGGAAAGAGGATTAAATACAGGGAAAATAAGAGTATTAAATACATCAGGAAAGAGGATTAAATACAGGAGGAAATAGGAATAAATACAGGGGGAAAGAAAGAAGGATTAAATACAGGGGAAAGGGGATTAAATACAGGGAAAGAGAGGATTAAATACAGGGGGAAAGAGTGGATTAAATACAGGGAAAGAGAGGATTAAATACAGGGAAAGAGAATTAAGTACAGGAGGAAAAGGAGAGGATTACATACAGGAGAAAGCATTAAATACAGGGGGAAAAGAAAATTAAATACAACGGGAAAGAGGATTAAACACGGGGAAAGAGAGGATTTAGCACAGGGAAAGAGTGGTTAAAAACGGGCAAAGAGTGGATTAAATTCAGGGGAAAGAGAATTAAACACGGGGAAAGTGGATCAAATACAGGGTGAAAGAGGATTAAATACAGGGGGAAAGAGAATATTAAATGCAAGAGAACAGAGAGAGAGGGGATTAAATTTGGGCAGAAAGAGAGCGGATTAAATACAGGGCAGAGAGAGAGCGCGATGAGTTAATATGGGAGTGGCTGAAAGTCTTGTCGGTCACACTGCCCAAACATTCTGCAGCGATGTTCTTTCCAATCTCTGTCATTTGTTCGTGGCCCGCAGCGAAGAAGGAGCCTGATTTCTACTTTCATACACATGTGGGCTGTGACAAACACTGGCAGGGCCGCTAACAGAGAGAGGGTGTAGACAGAGAGCTAACGTTACAGACTGGATCGCTCCTCGCCACGTCCAATGGAGGTAACTCTGCATCATTTCCTATTCACAGTTTGGTGTTTTTACGATTAATTCATTGTTTTTCTGAGTGTTTTTTTGTGCTCTGTACCCAACCTGTGTTCTCTCACTACTTTCTCTCTGCCCTTCCCTATCTGTCTCCATCTCTGCCTCTCTCTGTCCCCCCTCTCAACCTCCCTCTGTTCCCCTTTCTCGCCCTCCCTCTGCGTCCCCCCTCTCAACCTCCCTCTGCGCCCCCCTCACCCTGCCTCTGCGTCCCCCCTCACCCTCCCTCTGCGTCCCCCCTCGCCCTCCCTCTGCGTCCCCCCTCGCCCTCCCTCTGCGTCCCCCCTCGCCCTCTCTCTGCGTCCCCCCTCGCCCTCCCTCTGCGTCCCCCCTCGCCCTCCCTCTGCGTCCCCCCTCGCCCTCCCTCTGCGCCCCCCCCTCGCCCTCCCTCTGCGCCCCCCCTCGCCCTCCCTCTGCGTCCCCCCTCGCCCTCCCTCTGCGCCCCCCCCCACCGCCCTCCCTCTGCGCCCCCCCTCACCCTCCCTCTGCGCCCCCCCTCACCCTCCCGTCCTGCGCCCCCCCTCACCCTCCCTCTGCGTCCCCTCACCCTCCCTCTGCGTCCCCCCTCGCCCTCACCTCTGCGCCCCCCTCACCCTCCCTCTGCATCCCCCCTCACCCTCCCTCTGCGTCCCCTCACCCTCCCTCTGCGTCCCCCGCACCCTCCCTCTTGCGTCCCCCCTCGCCCTCACCTCTGCGGCCCCCCCTCGCCCTCCCTCTGCGTCCCCCCTCGCCCTCCCTCTGCGTCCCCCCTCGCCCTCCCTCTGCGTCCCCCCTCGCCCTCCCTCTGTGCCCCCTCACCCTCCCTCTGCGCCCCCTCACCCTCCCTCTGCCCCCCTCTCGCCCCCTCCCCCTCCTCTGCGTCCCCCCTCACCCTCCCTCTGCACCCCCCTCACCCTCCCTCTGCATCCCCCCCCCCCCTCGCCCTCGTGCCCCCCGCGCCCTCCCTCTGCTCCCCCTCGCCCTCCCTCTGCGCCCCCCCTCGCCCTCCCTCTGCGCCCCCCCTCGCCCTCCTCTGCCCCCCCCCTCTCCCTCCCTCTGCGCCCCCCCTCGCCCTCCCTCTCGCCCCCCCCTCGCCCTCCCTCTGCGCCCCCCCTCGCCCTCCCTCTGCGCCCCCCCTCACCCTCCCTCTGCGCCCCCCCTCACCCTCCCTCTGCGCCCCCCCTCACCCTCCCTCTGCGCCCCCCTCACCCTCCCTCTGCGCCCCCCTCACCCTCCCTCTGCGCCCCCCCCTCACCCTCCCTCTGCGCCCCCCCTCACCCTCCCTCTGCGCCCCCCCTCACCCTCCCTCTGCGCCCCCCCTCACCCTCCCTCTGCGCCCCCCTCACCCTCCCTCTGCGCCCCCCCTCACCCTCCCTCTGCGCCCCCCCTCACCCTCCCTCTGCGCCCCCCTCACCCTCCCTCTGCGCCCCCCTCACCCTCCCTCTGCGCCCCCCTCACCCTCCCTCTGCGCCCCCCTCACCCTCCCTCTGCGCCCCCCTCACCCTCCCTCTGCGCCCCCCTCACCCTCTCTCTGCGTCCCCCCTCACCCTCTGCGTCCCCCCTCGCCCTCCCTCTGCGTCCCCCCTCGCCCTCCCTCTGCGTCCCCCCTCGCCCTCCCTCTGCGTCCCCCCTCGCCCTCCCTCTGCGTCCCCCCTCGCCCTCCCTCTGCGTCCTCCCTCGCCCTCCCTCTGCGTCCCCCCTCGCCCTCCCTCTGCGTCCTACCCCTTGCCCACCCTTGTTTGCGGACTCGGGCACCTTGGCGCTGTAGCCTGGCGCCATGGCAGGGGTCTAGGACAACTTATCGCCGCCAACTCATCGCCAGCCCAACTCATCGCCAGCCCAACTCATCGCCAGCCCAACTCATCGCCAGCCCAACTCATCGCCAGCCCAATAAAAACAGTACAGTCAACAGACTTCTTAACAGCGCTCTGGAGTGAATGGAATCTATTTAAACCTATAGAAAACAAAGGACATTTTAACATATCTTGGTCAGTTGACTGTTTACTGTCGGGCTCTATTGAAATAGACGCGGTTAATTGTAAGTTACTGTTTTTTGTATTGTGTTTTCCATCCGTCTCTGGTTAAATACAATCGTTTTTATATTGGGCACTTTTTAAATAGAGTCAATGTACTGAAAAATATACAGTAAACAGTCAACTGACCAAATCTGAACCTAATCAATTTCACATTTGTCGCTGGCATGTTCCATAACCCTGGTGTTTGTCAATTTCAGCTATTCAGACGAAAAGCACAAAATGATATGTGGCAGGTGCGAATTGAGCAACTTTGTGAGTTGCAAAGTGCACTCCGGTACAAGCCAGCTGATATATGCCACTGGTTTCATGCTAATAAGTTTCTTTGAGATGCCACGATTGAGAACCGTATGCAGGTGTGTGTGTGTGGATGCGTTTGCGTGGATAGATGTGGGAGGATTATCATGTTAATAAATATATATGCAATATATATAGAGTCAATTTACTGAAAAATATGTTAAAATGTCCTTTGTTTTCTATAGGTTTAAATTGTTTAAATAGATTCCATTCACTCCGGAGCGCTGTTAAGAAGTCTGTTGACTGTACTGTTTTTATTGGGCTGGCGATGAGTTGTCCCATTCCCCCATGGCAGTGCCAACTGGGCATTGCCGTAGTGTTCAGCTCGCTGAGCCAAGGTGCCAGGTTGGCACTTACAGGTGTCAGGCCTGGGAAAGGGGGGGGGGGGGGGCAGAAAGCAGGGGAGGTGCCTGAAATGGCAGAGATCGGGGCTGCCAGTTAAAGAGAAGCCAGTGAGGAGCCGTGCCTGCTGGCACGACCAGCTTATCGGTGCAGGATATCAACTCGAGTGAAACTCCTGGAAGCCTGGCAAGCTGGTGAACAGCGGGCAAATCTCGGCTCAGACAGAGGCCAAGAGAGACCCTGCCAAATGCGGACTCCGTTTTCAGTCCCCTGAGTCCCTCGCACTATCCCTCACTCTGTCTCTCTCTGCCACCCTCAGTAACAGCTGCTACACAATAACAGAGTCGCGCAGGCCCAGACTTGATCCATGCCCTTGCATTAAGTTAGATATTCCCACCCAGGGCGATACTGACGCTGAAACACACACACAACAGGACTCGCTCGGGGCAATCTGCTCCTTCTCACTGTCTGGTAATCCCTGAAAGAGAGAGAGGAAATCCAAATCACTGTCTGTGACCTCCTGGGTTAGAGAGGGGAAATTAGCCAGGGTTCCTGTTCCTGATCACTGTCCAGTGATCCCTGGGTTAGAGAGGGGGGAAATTAGCCAGGGTTCCTGTTCCTGATCAGTATCCAGTGATCCCTGGGTTAGAGAGAGAGAGGGGAAATCAGCTAGGGTTCCTGCTCCTGATCACTGTCCAGTGATCCCTGGGTTAGAGAGAGAGGAAATTAGCCAGGGTTCCTGCTCCTGATCACTGTCTGTGACCTCCTGGGTTAGAGAGGGGAAATTAGCCAGGGTTCCTGTTCCTGATCAGTATCCAGTGATCCCTGGGTTAGAGAGAGGGGAAATTAGCCAGGGTTCCTGTTCCTGATCAGTATCCAGTGATCCCTGGGTTAGAGAGAGGGGAAATTAGCCAGGGTTCCTGTTCCTGATCAGTATCCAGTGATCCCTGGGTTAGAGAGAGGGGAAATTAGCCAGGGTTCCTGTTCCTGATCAGTATCCAGTGATCCCTGGGTTAGAGAGAGGGGAAATTAGCCAGGGTTCCTGTTCCTGATCAGTATCCAGTGATCCCTGGGTTAGAGAGAGAGAGGGGAAATCAGCCATGGTTCCTGCTCCTGATCACTGTCCAGTGATCCCTGGGTTAGAGAGAGGGGAAATTAGCCAGGGTTCCTGTTCCTGATCAGTATCCAGTGATCCCTGGGTTAGAGAGGGGGGAAATCAGCTAGGGTTCCTGCTCCGGATCACTGTCCAGTGATCCCTGGATTAGAGAGAGAGGAAATTAGCCAGGGTTCCTGCTCCTGATCACTATCCAGTGATCCCTGGGTTAGAGAGAGGGGAAATCAGCCAGGGTTCCTGCTCCTGATCATTGCCCAGTGATCCCTGGGTTAGAGAGAGAGAGAGGGGAAATCAGCCAGGGTTCCTGCTCCTGATCACTGTCCAGTGATCCCTGGGTTAGAGAGAGAGAGGGGAAATCAGCCATGGTTCCTGCTCCTGACCACTGTCCAGTGATCCCTGGGTTAGAGAGAGAGGAAATCAGCCAGGGTTCCTGCTCCTGATCACTGCCCAGTGATCCCTGGGTTAGAGAGAGGGGAAATCAGCCAGGGTTCCTACTCCTGATCACTGTCCAGTGATCCCTGGGTTAGAGAGAGAGAGGGGAAATCAGCCAGGGTTCCTGCTCCTGATCACTGCCCAGTGATCCCTGGTGTGGAGATGCCGGCGTTGGACTGGGGTGAGCACAGTAAGAAGGCTTACAACACCAGGTTAAAGTCCAACAGGTTTGATTCAAACACGAGCTTTCGGAGCGCAGCTCCTTCTTCAGGGTTCCTGCTCCTGATCACTGTCCAGTGATCCCTGGGTTAGAGAGAGGGGAAATCAGCCAGGGTTCCTGCTCCTGATCACTGTCCAGTGGTCCCTGTGTTAGAGAGAGAGGGGGGAAATCAGCCATGGTTCCTGCTCCTGATCACTGTCCAGTGATCCCTGGGTTAGAGAGAGAGAGGGGAAATCAGCCAGGGTTCCTACTCCTGATCACTGTCCAGTGATCACTGGGTTAGAGAGAGAGGAAATCAGCCAGGGTTCCTGCTCCTGATCACTGTCCAGTGTCACTGGGTTAGAGAGAGAGGGGAAATCAGCCAGGGTTCCTGCTCCTGATCACTGTCCAGTGATCCCTGGTTAGAGAGAGAGGGGAAATCAGCCAGGGTTCCTGCTCCTGATCACAGCCCAGTGATCCCTGGGTTAGAGAGAGAGAGGGGAAATCAGCCATGGTTCCTGCTCCTGATCACTGTCCAGTGATCCCTGGGTTAGAGAGAGGGGAAATCAGCCAGGGTTCCTGCTCCTGATCACTGTCCAGTGATCCCTGGGTTAGAGAGGGAGGGGAAATCAGCCAGGGTTCCTGCTCCTGATCACTGTCCAGTGATCTCTGGGTTAGAGAGAGAGGAAATCAGCCAGGGTTCCTGCTCCTGATCACTGTCCAGTGATCCCTGGGTTAGAGAGAGAGAGGGGAAATCAGCCAGGGTTCCTGCTCCTGATCACTGTCCAGTGATCTCTGGGTTAGAGAGAGAGGAAATCAGCTAGGGTTCCTGCTCCGGATCACTGTCCAGTGATCCCTGGATTAGAGAGAGAGGAAATTAGCCAGGGTTCCTGCTCCTGATCAGTGTCCAGTAATCCTGGGTTAGAGAGGGAGAGGAGAAATCAGCCATGGTTCCTGCTGCTGATCACTGTCCAGTGATCCCTTGGTTAGAGAGAGAGAGTAAATCAGTCAGGGTTCCTGCTCCTGATCACTGCTTGCTGACAGTGAAGTAAAAAATGTGCAGTGATGTAATTCGCAGACTGTCTGGGTTAGAAAGGTAAATTGATTCTTGAACGTTAGTTAATTGTTGAAAAAGGTCAATGCAGTTATATGTTGAGATGTTATTCCCTGGTGAATATTAACCTGGACATTGAGAATGCACCTTGAACGAGAACTGTCAGAGAGTCAGTACTTTGTTAAAATTTAAAATTAGAGTACCCAATTTATTTTTCCAATTAAGGGGCAATTTAGCGTGAACAATCCACTACCCTGCACATCTTTGGGTTGTGGGGGCGAAACCCACGCAAAAGGGGAGAATGTGCAAACTCCACACGGACAGTGACCCAGAGTTGGGATCGAAACTGGCACCTTGGAGCCGTGAAGAGGGTCAGTACTGAGGGAGTGCTGCACTGTCAGAGGGTCAGTACTGAGGGAGTGCTGCACTGTCAGAGAGTCAGTACTGAGGGAGTGCTGCACTGTCAGAGGGTCAGTACTGAGGGAGTGCCGCACTGTCAGAGGGTCAGTACTGAGGGAGTGCTGTACTGTCAGAGGGTCAGTACCGAGGGAGTGCTGCACTGTCAGAGGGTCAGTACTGAGGGAGTGCCGCACTGTCAGAGGGTCAGTACTGAGGGAGTGCCGCATTGTCAGAGGGTCAGTACTGAGGGAGCGCCGCACTGTCAGAGAGTCAGTACTGAGGGAGTGCCGCACTGTCAGAGGGTCAGTACTGAGGGAGTGCCGCACTGTCAGAGGGTCAGTACTGAGGGAGGGCTGCACTGTCAGAGGGTCAGGACTGAGGGAGTGCCGCACTGTCAGAGGGTCAGTACTGAGGGAGTGCTGCACTGTCAGAGGGTCAGTACTGAGGGAGTGCTGCTCTGTCAGAGGGTCAGTACTAAGGGAGTGCTGCACTGTCAGAGGGTCAGTACTGAGGGAGTGCTGCACTGTCAGAGAGTCAGTACTGAGGGAGTGCTGCACTGTCAGAGGGTCAGTACTGAGGGAGTGCTGCACTGTCAGAGGGTCAGTACCGAGGGAGTGCTGCACTGTCAGAGGGTCAGTACTGAGGGAGTGCCGCACTGTCAGAGGGTCAGTACTGAGGGAGTGCCGCATTGTCAGAGGGTCAGTACTGAGGGAGCGCCGCACTGTCAGAGAGTCAGTACTGAGGGAGTGCCGCACTGTCAGAGGGTCAGTACTGAGGGAGTGCCGCACTGTCAGAGGGTCAGTACTGAGGGAGTGCTGCACTGTCAGATGGTCAGTACTGAGGGAGTGCTGCACTGTCAGAGGGTCAGTACTGAGGGAGTGCCGCACTGTCAGAGGGTCAGTACTGAGGGAGTGCTGCACTGTCAGAGGGTCAGTACTGAGGGAGTGCTGCACTGTCAGAGGGTCAGTACTGAGGGAGCGCCGCACTGTCAGAGGGTCAGTACTGAGGGAGTGCTGCACTGTCAGAAGGTCAGTACTGAGGGAGTGCGCACTGTCAGAGGGTCAGTACTGAGGGTGTGCTGCACTGTCAGAGGGTCAGTACAGAGGGAGTGCTGCACTGTCAGAGGGTCAGTACAGAGGGAGTGCTGCACTGTCAGAGGGTCAGTACTGAGGGAGTGCTGCACTGTCAGAGGGTCAGTACAGAGGGAGTGCCGCACTGTCAGAGGGTCAGTACTGAGGGAGTGCCGCACTGTCAGAGGGTCAGTACTGAGGGAGTGCCGCACTGTCAGAGGGTCAGTACTGAGGGAGTGCCGCACTGTCAGAGGGTCAGTACTGAGGGAGTGCTGCACTGTCAGAGGGTCAGTACTGAGGGAGTGCTGCACTGTCAGAGGGTCAGTACTGAGGGAGTGCTGCACTGTCAGAGGGTCAGTACTGAGAGAGTGCTGCACTGTCAGAGGGTCAGTACTGAGGGAGTGCCGCACTGTCAGAGGGTCAGTACTGAGGGAGTGCTGCACTGTCAGAGGGTCAGTACTGAGGGAGTGCCGCACTGTCAGAGGGTCAGTACTGAGGGAGTGCCGCACTGTCAGAGGGTCAGTACCTGAGGGAGTGCTGCACTGTCAGAGGGTCAGTACTGAGGGAGTGCCGCACTGTCAGAGGGTCAGTACTGAGGGAGTGCTGCACTGTCAGAGGGTCAGTACTGAGGGAGCGCCGCACTGTCAGAGGGTCAGTACTGAGGGAGTGCTGCACTGTCAGAGGGTCAGTACTGAGGGAGTGCTGCACTGTCAGAGGGTCAGTACTGAGGGAGTGCTGTCAGAGATTTTGCAGCATTTTCTCTTTGGTTGCGCTATTCTCAGTTATTCTCTCGCCCTTCCGCTGCCCCCTCCCTCCCTCGCCTTTTTTCAGCTTTGCATCTCCCTCACTTTGCAAGCCTCTCACTTACCGCCTCCCGCCCCCCCCCCCCCCAGTAGCCCCTGCCAAGCTTCCTCAATTCATATTCCTGCACGCCCTGCCACTCTTCCTATCTTTCCTACCCTCTCCCTCCCCCTCCCTCTCTCTCTATACACAATCTGTTGCCTTGACCGTTTGTCCAATTTTTCTGTGCTATCTTTGTGTTGTATTGCTGACTAATGCTGTTTTATCGGGAGCATTCTGGTAGCCTTGCTGAAAATCTGGACCTGATAATCAACATGATGCAAATATTGTTTCAGACATCATTCAAGGTTAACAGTGAGGGGTGAGTGCACACTCTCACACTAACACACTACTGGGGCTGGCTTCGCACAGTGGGCTGAACAGCTGGCTTGTAATGCAGAATAAGGCCAGCAGCGCGGGTTCAATTTCCGTACCAGAGGAATACATATACGCACACTAACAAAGGAACGCGTACTCGCAGAGGAACACGCCCTCACACTCACAAAGGAACGCATACTTTCAGAGGAACTCGCGCTCGCACACTAACAAAGGAACGCGTACTCGCAGAGGAACACGCCCTCACACTAACAAAGGAACGCATGCTTGCAGAGGAACACACTCGCACACTCTCACACTGATGAAGGAAAGCATACTCTCAGAGGAACACACACTAATGAAGGAATGCATGCTCGCACAGGAACACACACTCCACTAATGAAGGAACGCCTCCTGGCAGAGGGACACGCACGCACACTAGCAAAGTAACGCGCACTCCCAGAGGAACATGCACGCACACTCGCACAACAACGAAGAAAGGCATACTCGCAGAGAAACACACTCGCATACTAACAAAGGAACGCATACCCGCACAGGAACACGGGCATGAACAAAGGAACGCATTCTCGCAGTGGAACACGCACAAATCTCGCCACTAACAAATGAACTTGTACTCGCACAGAAACACATTCACACTAATGAAGGAACGCATACTCGCAGAGGAGCACACTAACGAAGCAATGCATGCTCGCACAGGAACTCACACTAATGACGGAACGCATACTCGCAGAGGAACACTCATGCACACTAGCAAAGGAATGCATTCAGCACAGTAACACTAACAAAGGAACGGATATTCGCCGAGGAACATGCACGCACACAAAGAAAGGAACACATACTCGCAGAGGAACATGCACGCACACGAACAAAGTAACGCATACTTGCAGAGGAACAGCCAAGCATACTCACATACTAATAAAGGAGCGCATACTCGCAGAGGAACACGCATGAATACTCGCACAAGAACAAAGCAACGTACTTGCAGAGGAACACGCACACACTAACACATAAAACAATGGAAAACACTCGCGCAAGAGC